>NW_021629170.1:23408-25448 GCF_002157705.1 Plasmodium gonderi
ATATACAGAAAAAAAAAAAAAAAAAATTCAACAAGATATTTTTAATATTATAATTTTACATCATCACTGTTATAGTAATATATCCAGGTAAAAAATAAAATTGCATAAATTTGAATAAAAAGTAGAAACTTAAAACTTCTTTCCATTGTATTCTTTTTTAGTTCTATCGTTATATTACTATGTAATGAAATTCTTATTTATATTTAAAATACCAAAAGACAACGCGTTGACTCATTACGTTATTATTATTAATGATTTATATATTTAATCTATAACTTATTAAAACGAATATACATGTATATCGGCTTTTCTAAAGAATAAGAATATATGTCGTAAACTTGATATAATTCAGTAAACTGTTCCACTCGATATACTATGTAAATCTTGGATAACTCCAATAATGTTTAATTATATTAGTGTTATAAAAGTTCTGATTGTATCAATTCATCATTTAATGGAGTATAAATAACTGTTCTATTAAATATCTTTTAATTAAATGAAGAAACAAGATGAAAAATAGTAGAAAATAACATTCTACTTATTATGGAAATTGCTTCTTTTTTTTTTTTTTTTTTGTAGATTAAATAAAATACAAACATCTTTGATATAATAATTATGAATTATACTATGAGTTTTCTTAAAAAAAAAATTGTAAATATGTTGCATATTACACCGAAAAAAAAAAGGATAACTTGCAACGGTATTGTTAACTGTTATGTATAAATATAGATTGTAAAACATATTTATATAATTATATATATATATATATAATAATGTAAAATTCATAAGGATAACAAAAAAAATACAATAAGCTTTTTATAAATTATAGAATAATGGGAATGTAATATTTTTAATTTAATCATACACGATTTTTATTTTAATGCATTCAATTATGCAATAATTTAACATTTGTATTAGTAAAATAATTTTAGGATGTTGAAGATATTGTACTAAAAATCAAATTAATCCATTTTTTCTTTTATATTTTTTTGAAAATTGAAACACTTTATTTACATTGTTTAAAAAAAAAAAAAAAAGTTCCATATAATATTCCTCAATTTTAGATTAGCGTAAAAGTTACATGAAAGTAATTATGTTTAGACTGGTTTGTTTTTAATGCATATTTATGTTATAATACAATACAAAAAAAAAAAGAAAAAAGTACAAGAAAATTATCCCAAGTTTTCCATTTGACTACTTTTGGTGACTTTAATTAAATAGCTTTTTCTAAAGGAAAAATAATTCCTAATAATTGAGTTAATTTAATATTCTTTTTATTTTCTATTGTTAATTTTCATATCCTTTAGTACTTTACACACTAATGGAAAATCCACCTAATTCAGAATGTAATGAATTTGTCTAGGAATTTTTTCTACCTATTTCTAATAGTAACAACTTTACAAATTCACACACTGATCAATTTAATCATCATTATAATTTATAAAACTGTTGTTAAATATTACTCTATAACGTTATTTGCTGAGTTACCGGTAACCTACGAAGTAGTTATTGTAACCAAAGTTTTCATGTAATGGCACATTGTACATCAAAGGATTATGTAACCATTCCTTGTCGTAACTTTGAATATTTTTCTTCTTCCTAGTACATTTATATAAAAAAGGTCCTAATGAATAAATCTAATGAAAATATTAAAAATGTTATTTATGTGTGTTTATCGGTAATAAATAATTATTAATTTTTTTTCTTAATATAAATTTTATTAATACAAAACATTAATAATTCTTGTCATAAGTAATATTTACAAAATAGAATATAGATATAAGGATAACTGTTACAGATAAAGATATACATATTGGGATAACGGTTCCGGTTATTGAAGGATTTTTCATTATTATTGAGAAAATTTTCTCACAAATAGTAGCAACAGTACTAGCCAAACTTACAAAGTTCAGTGTAAATTGTGTAGATTTTTGAATGTTTTCTAAGTGTGTCAATATATTTTCAACTTTTCCCTTATAATCTGAAAGCTTAACTCCACATATAGAAGTTTCTTTGTCTAATTTTAAAATTTCTTTTAAA
>NW_021629171.1:0-3229 GCF_002157705.1 Plasmodium gonderi
TCACTTTTCAAAATTAACAGTGAACTCATTGGCGTAAACATATTTGTATATATATAATTATTCATAACAAAATCTGACACAGTTAAAGTCTAAACCCTTTAAACTATTTGTTTTTAATTACAGTTTCAAATTAAGTACAAATATTATCATGTAATATATTCGATTTATAATAAAAACATAATACACATATAACATATTAGACAAATATTTTTCAATATATATATATATTTTTATTAGAAAAATTGTATATAATTTAAAAAATTAAAAGGACACTTATAAAAATGTGTAACAACAAAGGAATTACATCACATTATTTTATATTAAATAATGGTTCACAAAAAGTATATGCTATTTATATCATCCTATATTTATATTTTAATCTTCTAAATTTATTAACTTTTTGATGAACATAAGAAAATGTTAAAAAATAAATAATGGGTATTAAAATAATTGGTATAAAATAAAAATTACCATTTAAATTTTTCATAGTTGAGCCACCAACGTATTCAGTATATTTAAATTGTTTTGCGACATAATTTAGCAAAGAAAACATTACTACAAGTAATGGAATAATATAACCTATAAAAAGAAATATATCATATTTTCTAAAAATTCTTCTTTTACAAGTTCTTTTAGGAGTTCTCTTATGTTTCTTTAGTTCATCCAATCTTTCAAGATGGTTGAATATATTTTTTTCAAAACAACTATCAACTTTTTTCATGTCTTTGTATACAGCACATAATAGATTTGAATGTTCTTTATAAGGCTTAAAACTACCTTTTCTGTATTTATATAATTTAACATATTCTGGGATATCGTCTTCTTGATTTCTTAATGTTCTAAATGTTTCACATCTTGTTAAAAAATCTGTTGAATCTGCTTTTTTCGATGCATAACGTAGTTCATAATTTGCCAATAGGCGTTCGGCTCTTGTATTCAATGCTTTATCAATATTGTGTCTCTTATCAAAATACTTGCCAAATGTACACTGAATAGAATGTAGAGGATATTATCAAATAAATAAAATAAATAGCTTCATATCAAAATTACATATATTTTATATAATAGTTATGTTAATAAATTGTACAAGAAAGCAATCATATTATTATAATACCTCATCCTTCATATACGGATTTGTGCATGTTAAAATGATATATGCAAAGATTTGAGCGAAAAGCGTGAATTTAATATTTCCCATTATAGTGTAAACCTATAATACTTAAAAAAAAAAAAAAATGGACAAAAAATTTAATGAGTGATGTATAAGAAAAGAACAATCATTGTTATACATGTTATATATGTCTATTTTATTCATTAGTATTATATTTTAAAGTTAAATGATACACACATTTATAAATTAGAAAAGTTATACTTATATAATATAACACAATTAATATGCAATGTGCTAACGCCAAACACACAAACTTCAATTATTGTAGTTCTATAAATATTCTCTAAATTATTTTCATTTTATTTAATAAATAAAAAAGAAAAAAATACATATAAAGAAGAAAAATTAAAAATTAATATACTCATATAAATGATATTATATAAAAATAATATATCATTTTAAAATTTTTTCAGTCTTATATATAGCATACACACTGTCAAATAATTCGAATTCCTCTTTTTTCAAGATTATTTGTTCTATGTATATTAACAATATTTTATTTGACATTTTTTACATCTTATTTAATAAAAGAATATAAATAAATTATATTTAACAAAAAATATAATGAAAATAAAATTAATATAATTACATTTTTATTTTAGTTCTATGTATTGCTAACTTCATATTTTAAATTTTCTTAAATCAGCAAAATATAAAAAGAAGACTTAATCAATTTTATTATAATTTAACGTCTGGTCTATCTTAGTACACGTACATGAAATAATTTTTTAATATTAAAATATTCAATAAAAATGTATATATTCCGTATGCTATGGGAAAAATTATAAAAAGACAAACCATTTATTTAATATGTACATTCTATAATTATATGTATTTTCATTTATAACCCATTTGGGCAATGTTCTTACCTTAAATCATTCTTAAGATTATCGTTATGGGTTTATATTTACTTTTTCAGGATTAATGTTTATTTTTTTCTTAGTTTCTGGGGATGCGCATCAAGTTTATTAATATTTTTTTTTTTTTAATATAAAATGATTATAGGTTATTCCACTAGGCAGTAATAATTTGCAAAAATAATATTAAAATCCTCTGTGTAATATATATTGGTGATTTAATTTAATGTATGCAATAACATTAGTTTTTGATACAAAGTAATAAAATATTATAATTTTCTCTTTCTCTATCTCTATATATATATATATAGAACGAAAAAAAAGTTTTATCACATAACAAAAAGTCACTTTTGTATAATAGAGATAATGTCGTTTTTCAATATATAAATGTAATGTAATAAATAGCATTAAAAATGGTATATATCATGAGTTTGCAATTTTTATATTTCAAACATTTTATCATTTATTATTCTGTAAAATCATGAAAAAAAAATTTCATAATATGACAAACTAATAAATATCATAAAATATTAATTTTAGAATATAATGAATTTTTTCCTTTTTTTTTTTTAAGTGATTGTTCTTTATAAAATTACTTTATATGTAACTTTTGATGTATGTATATTTTTAAAAAAAAGTTCAATTAAGATTATATTTAATCTTTGTTCAAAATAAAATGGTTTCAAAATGAAATGGAAAATTGTTTAACTTTATAATTTCCATTGTATATAATGAATAATGGGGGGCATTAAATTTGTTATTACTAATTTTTTAATAGAACATGTATATTTTTCATTTAATAGTGCTTTATTCTTGTTTTGTTTTAATTGATTATTAAAATCAAAATTTGCATGTCTATATATACATCTAAAACGTGTCACATAAAAAATTGTAAATATATGGTGAAAAATATATATTATTTTCACTAGAATCATTTACAAAAAAATTTATTCATTGTAAAATTTTAAAAAAATTGATAAATAATTATCAACTTAAATCTGTGAAAAAAACATAACATCAAAATTTTATAAGTTTTTCACAAATGAATATTATAATTTATTCATGAAAATAGCTACTTAGGATAAAAAAAATAACATCATATTTGTAGCAAAATTTTGTTTGATTAATTCAGCATTCAGTTCGCGCTCCTTAAATTTTTGTTGCACATCTTACTATAACGTATTATAAAATAATTTTTTTT
>NW_021629172.1:0-4419 GCF_002157705.1 Plasmodium gonderi
TAAATATATATATATATGTGTAATAAAAGTGTATATAACCGTTTAAAATTTCTATCTAACTTGAACATTATAAAACTGTTTTTTATATTATATATTTAGATGAAATATATTTATACTTATCAGAACATATAATATCTTACACTTTTAAATTATATATGTAGTTAATTAAAAATATATAATTTTATATTATTTATAATATCATATAAATTATAACATTTAATATATATTGTTACTATTTTATTTATTATTATATTTTTAACACGTATAAAATAAATATAAAAAAAAAAAATAGTTATTTTACTTTTATTTACGTATATCAATCAATATGATTCAGGAGGAAACTGAGAAAAAAGATGTATGTTTAATACTAATATAATAATATTTTATTTTATAGAATTTAAAAAATATATATATATTATTAATAACAAATCAAGAAATATATTTTAAAAAATTAATTTATATATTTCAATTTCATTAATAGTTCTATTTTACTAGTATATTTCCTAATTGTAGAAATAATTTTAATTATTGTTCGAGCATACGGTTCAAAAGAAAAGATATTTATAATGATTATTCGAAGGTTAGTGTTCATTATAAAAATAATATAGGGGCTCATATTCTTGGTGGCTTTGATTTTCAAAATGATTGTATAGTACTAGGTTTATATTTAAATTATACAAAAGAAAATAATATATTAGAGGAAGGCTTCTAATCAGAAGGATATTGTAAATATTTCTTTTACAAGTTAAAAGATCTAGTGGACATACATAAGGGTAACTCTAATACAACAGAAAATGCTACGAGGAATTTATTAAAAATAATTAAACTACACGTGTGTGGAGAATACCAGTGCCTTATATTTGTCTAGAATATGTAAATAATAATGATATAGATGATGATATATTTACGATGTTTAAAGAGCTTGATATACTATATGATAGATAA
The DNA here is from genome assembly GCF_002157705.1 of Plasmodium gonderi. Classification (NCBI taxonomy): domain Eukaryota; phylum Apicomplexa; class Aconoidasida; order Haemosporida; family Plasmodiidae; genus Plasmodium; species Plasmodium gonderi. The sequence continues at coordinate 946 of NW_021629172.1, forward strand.
AATACATTTGTTAACACTAAAGCACCAAACTGTTCGAAGTTTGATTCATTTAGACAACATATTCAATACATAGACAAACCTGAAAGATATAATAACTCGACTTTTAAATCATTACTTGAATATATTAATAATTTTTTTAAAAAACATATGGGCAAATTATAAAGTTCTAGTCATTGGAAAGATACGACATTCTTAAAATATCTCATTCAAAAAGAAATAAATAAAGGTCTATTGACAGTAGTATAGGAAACTACAGATAAAAATAGTAGTAATTTAATTGAAACTACAACAGGTACAGGTACTAATGTAAAAATGTACTATAGCATATCTGCAGATAGTGATACACAAATAAGCACAGGTGTGACCTTTTGATTTCTTGCAATATTGATGAATATGTTCATCTTGTATAAGGTTCAAAATAAAAAAGATTTTTTTAATATATATTGTTTTACAATTTATATTACGTATAATGATGTAACATTTATGTCAAATATATGATTATTTAATAAAAATATTATAATGGTACTTTATTTTCAGTAAACACCTTTTGGGTCATATTTGCATCCCAAAGCAAAGTGTTTAAAGAAGCTAATAAAAATAAAAAATAAAAAAAATATGATCTTAATTGGTTCACATGAAAATATGTACAAAGAATTAAATGACAAGAAATATGAAATTGCATATAGATCAATATGAAACATGAAAAAATTTATTAAGAAGAAAAATAGTATAAATTCTACATAATTCTTTTCAAATAATGTAATATGATTAAATTAAATTTATATATAGATAATAACAAATAAATATAGGAAAAAATATATGTTAAGGACGTTATAAAAAAGGGAAAAAATGTATTAATTTTTTTGGCTTAAAGGAAAATGAAATATAAATTTTGGTACATTGCAATTTAATATATATAATTATTATGAAAATGTACAAGAAATATGTAATCTATAAATATTTTCTAAAAACTTATATATTTTATAAATACATATTTAAAAATATTGATGATTAAATTTAATACATTAATATTTTACGTAAGTTATCGTTTTGACACTCAATATATATTTATTATATCTGATGAAAGCAATAATCTGAAATATTTATTCTACAAATAACTCATTTTATTAGCTTACAGTATTATGTATAATATAATCTACAATCTAATACTAAAAAGATAAAGAGAAATAAAAGATTAAATTGAATGATGAAATACTAAGAATATTCTCTTACATATACGTACCCGTAAAATATCGTGGATTATATATCTTCATAATTAAGCTGAAATGCTATATAGATCAATTTATTTGAGTAACATATATGCCTATAAATACAAAACGTTTCTCTATAAGTTTAAATATTTTTGAACATAATAAAACTAAAATTTTAATTCTATTCAATATAAATCTTAATAAAATGCCATAAAGAAGACACTATAATACCAATATATTTTTAGAATTATAATTATAATCTCAATAATGTGTTATAATTATATTATTATATTACATTATATAAAATACATAATATATATACATCATAAATTTCAGTTGAACATATTCAATATGATTAATTTAGTACTTTTTAAACACTTATAATTTTCTAATCCTCTAATAAATATTCAAAATTATATAATAATTAATGTTTTCCTATTGTCAAATTTATGAGAATACTGAAATATTATAAAATTATGTCAGCTATTTAACTTAATTACATTTGTATATACCTATAATTCCATATTTTACTCACACTTAACGTCTATAAAAGGACATATTGATGGTTTTTTCATAATTTTTTTTTTAGTTATATAATTTACCCTACTGAAAACATTTGCAATACACAGAACTACAGAGTATATATATTTTATACAAGGATTTTGATATGCATATATTATTTATTGTATTCTGAGTTTTCTAATTTAAAATTAATTGAGCTCTTATAAAGTGAAGAAATTTTAAAATAAATCTATAAATGTTCCTCTTACATAAGCATTTAAAATAGATATAAATATGAAACGTTGGAATTATATTATGATTTGTAGTGTTTTAATATTACATAATTATTAACAATGTAAAATAATATAAAATTATTATAACTAAGTATAGCAAAAAAATAATAGACATATGAAAACAATATTATATTATTATTATACATGCCATAATGCGACAGATAATACAAGAAATCAATTATTTCCTTTGATTTAAAATTAATAAATTAGATGTATATTATTAAATATATAACACCAATTAATATTCGGATATTTATATAAAATATATTAAAATAATATTTATCAACCATGTATTTCATATATATATGCACATATATATATAATGTATACACTAAAATTAATGCTTCAAAAAAAAAATCTCATGGAAATTATATGGCATGAGCAATGCTAAATTAGACAATATGGTATATTTCAATACACAAATCATATATAGAAAATTGTATTGGTACAGTTAAATTATTTATTTATTAATATGCAATTTATAATAAATATATATTATTATTTAAATTAATTTAATGAAATTCAAAAAATTTAATGATTCACATTATGTATAAAATAAATAACTGTTATAATAATAGTTATTTTAATTAAATATAGCATTACAAATAAGTAGACATACCTTTATAATAATTCTTTATTTTCTTTCTCATAATAAATGTGCATTATAATTTTTGAAAATAAAAAAAAATAGCAATGATAAATATATAAATATTGAAAATAAATTCTTATATTATTGATGATAATTTTGTGATATTTTATAATCAGTTTAAATAACGAAATATTTATCATCAAATGAGTCAAAATTTATAACAGAAACTTGAACTTATATTTTTACGATATTATTCTAGTAACACCACAATATAAAGTAAATATTAATAAAAAATTTTAGCTAATATAATATATATTCGTAAATTATTATCATATAATTTATTTTGCTAATGTTTATCGTTACAACAAAATAAAATATGTAACAAAAAATTAAAAAAAATATGTTACTTATGTACCATAAAAATAATATACTAAAAAGTTAACAATAAGTAGAAGGATATAATAATAAAACTATGAATTGAAGCATAAATCTTATTCTGAACCATTATATATTTTGGAATTCGCATATATATGTTTTTTAGAATATGTTTACGCGTATGATAAAGTATGATATATTGTAATTTTAAAAAGAATACTTATTTATATAATAAATATATTCATTTCAAATTATTATTGTATTATTTGGAAAATAATAATTCTTTGCCATTTCTTAGATGAGTAATTTTGCACAGTAATACTTATAATGCATATATATATAACAAAAATATTCTTTTGGGTGCCCTAATCAGAACAATTATATATTATTGTATGTTAAATTAATTCTTCTTGGTGAATCTATAACTTTATGAATACAATAATCCTCTATTATATTCCTATCTGTTATAATATTACGTTTTCTTTTAGATTTTCCTAGTAATACT
>NW_021629172.1:4573-7126 GCF_002157705.1 Plasmodium gonderi
GTAGCTGAAGGATTATTTGAAGTTATATAATCTGATTTATTTATATCTCCATGAGGATAATCCGCTTGATTCTTATTATGTTCTCTCGACTTTTTTTGTTCATTGTGCATTTGTTCAAGTTCATGGGCACTTATCTGTACCGTACATGCCGGGGTAGTTAATTCAAATTTCTTTTTTCCTGTTAAAAATTCATTAAAATCTTTGCAATATGAATGCTGTTTACTTTTCGTTTCGCACGTATTGCATATCGTATTATGTGCTGACTTATATTTATCAAGAAGATCCTTATATTCACGATTACAGTACGAAGAATACCGGTATAAATCATTTTTGATGCGATCATAGTCTTTTGTATAATCAAATAATGTTTTAATGTCCATAAAATTATTTTCATTTATATAATTATTATTATATTTATCATATTTACATATGTCCTGACCCTTACTATTTTGCAGAAAATGTTTTATCGAATTCATAACAGTGTAAGACGATTTTCTATTTACTAAATTACTATATACTAGATCAGCTAACCAAAAGTACAGATAATCACAATTAGCGATAACAAATTTATTTTCCTCATTTTGTTTATAAACATAACATAAAGCTTTATGTATTCTGTCAGAAACCTTATGAAACCCAGGATTACTTTTTTCAAGTGTCTTTACTTTTTGTTCAATAGAAGGACAGTTGGAAGTATTAGCTTCTTTAATAAATATATTGTACATCTTTTTTGTAGGTAATTCATTGAGTTCATTATCCTATTAATTTAATACAAATGTTAAAATATGTACTTTTTATTTGCAAAAAGATAAAATTATTTTTTTAAGAACAAATATGATATTTTAACATAAGTAATATTTTTAATTGTATAAAAAGTCTACCGCTATATGCCTTTTCATTATTAAGGAATGTTAAAAAGTGATATCCATATACAAAACATAGTTATATATTTAGCTACGTATTTCATTATATATTAAAAAATTACTAGGAAAATTCATATGAAGATATATATAGCTATGTAGAATTATGTATTTTATTTTAAGGATTTTGTCTATTTTTATAATATTTTATCATATGTGATCTTTATATCGTTATGAACTCTGAAATATGGATTCATAATTGTTCGTAGTATATTTTATATAACGATATATAATTTAATCATTAAAAGATATTTACACTATGAGTGTTAAATAAATTATTTGAATTGTCAATAATATATATAATAGTGTATACTTAACACATATAATCTATATTCTGTATGAAAAATATTTATCAAGGAAATAGTCATAAATACTATTGATTAAATTAAATATTATATTTTTTTTATTTTGTGAAATATATAAATATTGGAATTTCATTTATATAATTTATATTACTAGGTATATAATTGTATACATTAGTAAAAAATGGTATTCCTATTTCTCTTGACGCTATAAATTTAATGCATTTGAAAAAAAAAAAAAAAATTTTGTTTTCTTAGGATTTATTAATTTTTTTTCCATATCCATATTATATTTGAGAACTATGATTCATACGTTATTTTAATTAATTATAATATGCTAATTCACTACATTAGATAAATTATAAAATACTTTGTAATATGTATACTATCATAATTAATTTATTAGAAAATATATAAATTTTCTTTATTTTTATGTTATTTTAATTTATATTATATAAGCTAATAAAACTACTTCTAAATTTATATTTTCCTAATCAGAAAAAATATATATTTATAATTAAAAATTTACAAAAAACCTTTTTTTTATGTATATATGAAGCTATTACTTAGTAATGAGTATAATTATAACCTTTAACAAATAATACATATTTTTTAAAACGTAAGTGCTTTCAATAAAATATTTTTTTTAATGTCATTTATAATTATTCTATTATAATTAAAAATATAGAGATAGAGTTTAATTAATAAAAACATTTCTTCTGTAAAATATTTTATATTTCTGTGCATATTTTTATTAAAGTGTATAATATCCGTATCATGGTGAAATAATTTTTAGACAAGACGAATGCTAACGTTACTAGTTCTAATATTCTTTGAACAATGTAACTAAAATATTCTATATTTAAAGATATGCACGTTTAATTTGTGATTTTTTTAAATTTTGTGGATTCTGTAAAATAAAAGAATTTACAATTAATCATTCATTCTTTGGTTAATGGCTATTTTTGTTCATCTAATAATAACGAATAAATATACATATTAATTTATTATAATATATTATTAAGTAACAATAAGAAATAATTTTATACTTGATGATTGTATTTAATCATTTGTTTTTTTATGGAAGAAAAATATAATTATGTAATGAAAAAAATATGTCCATATATGAACCTAGTACTCTATAATTTTTAACAAAAACAATTCTAAGAACCATGAATAAAACATAAATTAGAAATGATTTATTGTAATCCAATGTCCAAATAGTTTAGAATGTGTAACAGTTATTAATGAATGACAAAAAATATAATATATCAAAATAAAGTTTAAAACCATTAATGTGTTCATATATTTTATGCTTTTTTTATAAAATC
>NW_021629172.1:7287-17537 GCF_002157705.1 Plasmodium gonderi
TCAATATTCATACATTACTACACGAAAAATGGAGTAAGATGATTATATAAATATATAAAGAATAATGAAAATTACATGTTTTCTTTTGTGTTCATATTAAGCAAGTGGAGGGATTAAATTTGCGAATAATCATATCCCAGTTTTTGTAATTAATTTCCTATGACCATTAAATTCCTAAATGTTTTAATTCTGAAAATAACATTGTTAAAACAACATGGAAACATCTTTAAAGATAATTTACATACTTATCATATAAAATAATAATTAATGAGTTATATCATAATCAAATAATTAGGAGAATTAAATTAAATCATAGTTAAAAAAAATCTCTATATTTATATATATTATGTGAAATGACCTAAAAATTTAAATTATTTTTTTGTCTATAATTGTTTAGAAAAGTGTTAATAAATTAAATATCATCGATAATATTCATTGAAGTATATATATTTTGGAATTTAGAAATAGGAAATAAATTGTAATTTCTTGTCACATTCAACGATAATATGTTATGTACAGAAATATATGTATATATATAGTAATAAGGTAATTCTTAATGTATAAGGATATATCGATAAGAATTTAACTAGTTAGAACAATTAGAATTGTGACTATTATTAAAAATAACTATTTTTTTTAATTATAAAAGGGATAATATTGTGAAAATAAATAAGTTACATAATTATGTTTTTTTAACTTATTTCAACATTTATTCAATTTACTATATAAATGATAAACATGAGAATATAATTTTTAAATGGATGATTAAATTTAATTTTCATTGTGGGATTTACAATAAAAGACACATTTGGGGAAAAACAATATACATAAAAGAATTAAAAGAATTTCAATACTTAAAATGAAATATCAGGAAATATATAAAAGAAACCAATATATATAATATATTTGAACAATAATATTATTATATAGAAGAACAAATATTTTATAGAATGTATATCTTATATAATTTGTTTAAAGGTAGGTATATTAATAAAAATATATATGTGATTTTTTAATTTAGACACTTGATGTTTATATTTTCTGTACTCCATATTATATATATTTTTTGACCTATTATTTTTGCTATATGATATATCATATTTAATTTTTAGCTCATTACTCTTTTAGATGTTATCGATATTCATAATTATATATGTGTTTACAAAAATTTTAAGATTCCGTAATTTTCATAAAATAGAAAAGAACAAATTTTTATATTTATATTTGTTCTTTTTAAATAAATATAAATAATTTTTTTAAGGTTATAGTTATCTATATAGAATCATATATGTAATAATGCTTTGAGATATATTTAGTTTCACTAAATATATATAATTATAAATATTTGCGAAAAAAAATTTTAAAAAGAATTATATATATTGATAATTGAAAACACTCCATATTATCATGATTTTACTTGTATTTCATATAGTTCTTTTATCTAATTTCGTTAAATATTTTTTTATAATACTATATTATATAAGCTATCATACATATATATGAATAAGATTATGTAACTCAAGAGCTTCAATATATGCATATATAATTATAAAAAATTTTAAGGCAATTATATGAAATAATATTTACATGGAATAATAATGTATATATAATATAAAGTCATTAATATGTATTTTTTATTAAATCATATGGTAAACGTTATGTATTTGAAATGTTTTTTTTGGAATATGTGATATGTTATATGAAACTAACAATGTATAAAACATTAATTTGTTTGAATTTAAATATATAGATGTCCATTTCGTCATATTATGAAAAAGGTTAAATTTGTATTTATATCTATTATTCATCTTAGGAATAAATGAAATAAATATTTTTCTAAAAAATTTATTAGAATGTGTAAACAAAGTATAAATTTCTAAGCGACTGTCTTTTTTAATTTTTCAGTGTAATATATATGGTTATTATTATTTTATTAAAAACTTGAATAACTAAATTTGCGTATTGAGAAAATATAATTTTATGTGGTATAAAACACAAATAATAAAATGATTGAATGAAAATATGCAAGTAAATTACTTCATAATAATACACGACGAGGAATATAAATAAATTCATTAGAATATAAAATATATTTTTTCTTACATTTTCTGTAGTTTTTTTATTTTTTTTTATATTATTAGATATTATAGATTATAAAACACTATAATTATGATAATTATATATATATGAGACATAACACTATGTTTTAAATACAATTGATATGTAAGTGCCAATTATAGTACTTATATATTCTGATGTTATCTTTTATTAAAACTTAAATTAATTTATTTTATATATTAATTTACATTGCAAAATAAATTTATATTTAACATTATATATTATTAAATTATTATATCATACACTATATCATATTTAGATTAAGTTATTGGGAATATATATAATTAATATGATTCATCTTATATTAACTTTTGATATGGAATAAATTAATCCTAATGTACTGAATTTTACTTGTTATATAATCATATATTTTTTACATTATTTATACACTAATATAATTTACTACATTATGTAGGAGATAAATTCTTCAAGCATAGGCATGTTATTAAATTATATTAGTATTACCGTGTTTTTTTTATTTAGAGTATTAGTAAAATTATATAAATATAATATAGGATGGTTCACTGTACATTATAACAGCAGGTAATATATTTTTTTTAGGAATAAAGCATATCAATATTTAATTTCTTACTTAATGTAATATGCTACAATTCAAGAATAACTAATAATACTTTTTAACTTTATAGATATATTTATAAATCAGCCTACTGTAATATTTAGACAAATTATGATGATATAAAATAGATGAGATAAATGATTCTTGACACTATTTATTATTACATTTTAATATACATAAATTTATTATATAAAGCTTATATATTTTACTTGTTAAATAAATGCAACCATATAATCTTATTTTTGTTGGAGAAGTTATTTGTACCTTTTGTTAATAGTTATATAAATAAAAAATTATTTTATTATAATATAATATAAGTAAGGTATAAATACTTTTTAAACTGTGTATTATTCATGTAAAAATATTTTATTTAAAAACTTAAAGTATAAAAATGTGCCTTTTTTTCCTAAATGTAAACAGATTATACATAAAATTGAATCAGGAGTTGCTTCAGATGAATGCCGAATAACTTTTATTATGATTTTTCTATTCATAAAAGGGACTTTGATAAAATTAAATGCCAAATGTTTTGGTATATTTGAGAAATGTAGATATGTATTGGGGAAGTTATAATCTTATTATAACTAAAGAGAGCGATTTTTTATACTTGTATTATTGGATATATAATAATATTCAATTGAAAAATAATATTACTTAATCCAACAATCATTATCAAAAATTCGTGACAAATTATTGTAATAGCTATAAAGAACCTGAAAGTCGCACAAGTATGAATAATTATTATAGGGATAAAGAAGGCATCGTGTTGATCCAAAGTTTATATAATGTGCATAATTCATTAAAAAAATTAATCGATGAAGGTAAAACTATTAAAAGAAACAATATATATCATTCCATAAAAGATATTCTAAATGAATATCATATAAATATAAAAACTACCCCCCTAAAAGATTATAATTTTGCAACATAGATAAATGTGATAATAATATAAGAGTTAAAATTTTGATTAAAATGATAGTGTCGTCATTAATATCAATTATTACGAGTATACTGTATAGAGTTATTGATATATTTATTTATATATATTAAGACTAAAATATAACATTTAGAAATGATTTTAAAAATATATTTTTATCATGAAAAAATAATCTTTTGAATACATACTTTTTTTATATTGAAACTGTACACATCTCTTGGTTCAGTTATAAATATGAAATGATAAGAAAAAGAAATATGTGAAATAAAATTGATAAAGAAAACAATTTATTGCAAAGATCTGAATTATTTGCACAATATCAAGAAATAACAAACACCTTATATTGTATAATCCTCGGGAATTTCAACATTAAGTATAAAATAAGAATATCATTATACGCTAAAACTGCATAAAAAAATTTGCAAGGAAGTAGTATTAAAAATATCTATCTTAAAACTTTATACTAAAAGGAAACATTTTCTAGAATATTCTTCAATACATTAAATAAATAAATTCAACATAATGCGAAATTTATTATTTTTATAGTAAGTCTATTTAATATTATTATACGAACATATAAAAGACATAATAAAACACAACATATTAGAAATATAACACCTAAAAACCTATAAAATATTAAAAATATTTATGCTTTATATATTTTATTTGTTCTTTTATGTCAATGTTCTTATAAATTTTTAAAATTTTGAATAGAATATAAAAAGAGGAAAAAAAAAATCCCTATAATAATAAAACTTTTAGAGATTAATTGTTATGGTTGGATAGCTTAATGATAATAATTATACATTTTTAAGATAAAATATTCTACAAATAAATAAGGAAAAAATTATATTTTTTTTTTTTTTGCGAATTTTGTTTTATTTTATAGCATAGTACATTATAGTGTGATATGAGTTCAAGTCTGCTTTTTCAAATGGTTTAATAACATGAAGTCTTTGTATAAAATATACAGATGTGCATATTTATATAATGACTTAAAAATTATAATGATGATTTAGGCAAATAAATTGTTTTAAGCCTTTTTCATTTAAAACGATGCAACTTTCCCTTTTCCGTTAAACCTTGTGTGTTTTAAGTAGAAAATAAAAAATATACATCAGTTTAAATTTTTTTGTAGATTAATATTTAGATATTTAAATGGTACTATTAACCAATTTGCGATAATTAATTATTTTATTGTATATTTTTTTTTTTTTTAAGATTTAAAAGTAAAAAGATAAATATTAAAAAGAGAAAGAGAAAAATATTTTATTGAAATTATAAGAATACAATTAAAAATGAATCCATGAAAAAGCTATTATTAATAACACACACACACAGTCTCCAGTTTATATTTTTTATATATAACTGTATATACACACAAAAGTGCCATTATTATATAATCTTAAATATTACGAAACAGAATTTTCATTGTTTACTGGAATATTACTGTACCTTTATATTTCTTGCAAAGAACATTAATTAATGTTTTATTTGAAACTTTTTCTTTTTTCATATATAAAGTTGAATAAATAAAATTTAAAATTAGGCTGGCGTTTATTTGGTGTGCAATGCAATAAGCAATATTTTGCCATGCTCAACAATGCGTGCAATATATATTTGCATTTGTAATTTACCATTAACTTATCATGAATTATTATTTTTAGGGGAAATTATGAAAATTGCTTTCAGTGTGTTATTTTAGTGTTCTTAGTGCAATCATTTCGCCATTTTTCATATAAAAAATGAAAGAAACCTATAAAAACAAATTATTCTATTTAGCATGAATTACACATAAATCTGGATCAGAATATGTAGGAGCGAATTAGAAATATATATATCTTTTATTATTATTACATTAGACAGTGTAATTTAATATTATAAATGTACATCTATATGCAACGCGCTTAATTTGATAACATGAAAAGCTTATTTTGAAAAAATTCAGGTAATACATTCTGTAGATTTATACAAATTTAATATAAAAAATAGTATTACCAATTATTTATTCTATATGCATACACTTTTTATACTTCAAGTGTTTTATTATGTCTAAACGTAAAGTTTAAAAAAATAACAACAGCATATACCAGATTTCCTAAATTTTACAAACAATGAATTTATTTATTTTTGTCATTGTGAACCATTCAAGAATTAAGTACATTTTAACCTTTGATATATTTTTATTTTCCTTTTTTTTTTTTTTAAATTACACTTATGTTGTAAAAAAAATATGAAAAGAAACAACAAATTAATTAGTATTCAATAAGATTAAAAAATTTATTAGGGTATAAAAATCGTTTGTGCTTCAGAAAAACTGAAATAATAAGTATTACATATTTCCATGTGTAGTAACAAATTTAAGCAAAAGTTATTTACAAAAAATTGTAAAATTCAAATTTTAGGGATAATAAATTGCTAAACATAAAATAATGTAAATCTTCAATTGTAAAATTACAAAGTGTATAAAATAAACATAGTAGCCATAAAAATAGGTTAACAAAATGTCATTATTCCTAATACATGGTTGTAGAAATTTACAGTAAATATAACAAAAATTAGTTTATTTTCTTTAAAATATATAATTTGTTTTAAAATTTTTAGCCAAATCGTGTAGAAGAAACAATGCTTTTCATTCTGTTTAAATATTTAATAAACTTTTATGCTTTCTTTGCAATATTTATAGTAATAATTTCGTCTTAATATAACTTTTATGTACATTATCTTTTGAGTTATAAAAAATATTTTACACCTAAAGAAGAATTTTTGTTATTTTACTTATTCCATTATATGATAAAACAGTGTAGTGCATTTACACATTTTGAATATTTTTATTTATGTCTGTTTATCCATCTACTTCGAAGTTTTGGATATTTTTATTACATATGTACAACACACGTCTTTCTATATTAGTAACTACATAAAATAAGTTTAGCATATGTTTTATATTATGTGTATTTCCACTCTAATATTATATGCCCAAATAAGTTTTTTAGATATTATCTGTCATATTGTTATATCTGTACATACCATATACATATGTATGATCATAAAATCTTGAGTTGAGTAGAATTTAGATAACATTAGTTTTCCCATTTGTTCAGTTTCTTTCTATGATAGAGCGTTGTAGATAGAATTAAATTTATATGTACTACAATGCTGTTGTTCTATATATGTTAATATTGAGAAAAAATTATAAGTTAAGAATATCTTGTTAGTTCATAAGACAGACATGATTGTCAATATGGATAATTTTCAATAGAATATTCTAAATCTCTCACTGGTAATTGTTCTGTATATTTTTCATGAAATTAATTGGTAATTTTTTTTTTTTTTTTTTGTTCAGCTTTCATGCGTAAGAAGGAGTTAAGCGGAGAAAAATAATATACAAGGAAGAGATGTAAAACATGTGAAATTATTTTTAATTACAGTGTATTGTTATGTTAATGTAAAATAATCATAATTGTAAGTGTAATTTTTTTATGATCTTTAACAGAAGAGAAGCTGTAAGATGTATTCCTAGAACTGAAAAAAAAGATATGTAACAGCATAAGGAGATGATAACTCATATGGTGATATATGCAAAGAGCCATCACTTTTACGCAAATAAAATTTTTTATGAGGCATAGAATAAATCTCTAAATATATCTTCTGATGGGTAGTATCCATATGACGTCCACTATTTTCTCCATTCTAAAACATATTGAAATAATATATGGACTAAAAAGTACATTTCTCATTTTAATATAGGTAGGAAATATATGGGATATATTTTTTCATATAGTTCGGGAATAAATGTTGAAAATTCTTTGTGTGTTTTTCCTTAAGGAGTTATTCAAAACTGCTTGTCATTGAAATGATGTGTTCAAAGGAATTAGAATGTTCCTAGCAATTGACATTTTTAGGTTTCACTAGCTCAAAAATTGTTGAACACTCTTTGGGATATTCATGAAACCCTTTTATTTTCATTTCATTTAGAGTTTTATAAGAAATTTACTACAAAGTTATATTTATTATTAAGAAATTTGAATCGTTAATTAATAAAATCACAGCGTATAGGGATAAAATTGCAAGAAAGAACAACTATAAAGGCATTCTTTTTACAGAACAAAGAATGTTAGACAATACATCAGATATAAAATAACGAAAACTTTTGCAACTATTATGTGCTTTTTTTTTTAATTATTTACTTATGGATTTTCTATTAAATTTTTTACAATTGAGAATAAAAATAAACAATTTAAAGGTCCTCATAAATTGGATTTAGAGAACTGCCAGATTTGCAGTGTTATAATGTTAACTATAATTCATTATTAAAATGGTTACACATTTTTTTAAAGGTAACAGTTTAGAACAATCATTTTGAAATTAAAAAAAAAAGTATACAAATAAATGTCCTTTTTAAGAAAAAAAAAAATATCCACTATGTTTTATGAAATACATTCTACTTAAACAAAGCGGAGTATAAATTAAATATATGTAGCAAATGAAAATGCAATTTTGCCCGGATTAAAACGTACTTATATATATTGAATATTATATGCAGTAGATAAAATTATGATGTACTTTGAGTTTTGTCTGTGTAATACATTAAACATCAGAGGACACACACTTTTTCATAACAAATATTTAATGAGCTATTTAAATATATAAATAGTAATTTTTGCATAGCAATCACAAAAGATATAATGTAGCACAGAATATATCTACCTTATCGGAAATTTTATTACTATAAAAAAAGAAGATATGTGTAATAAAAGATGTGAATTATGTAGGACGAAAAAAATATTTTAAGTAAAATAACTTGCACGTCTATAATGAGGGTAAGAGCCGAGTTAGTGCAATAAATTAAATTTGTTTTGAATTACCCTATTATAATGACACACATAAGGATATTAAAACTTGAATGAGAAAAATAGTAAAGATACACAATGAAATAATTTTTTTTTCTGTACTGTATAAAAGCCCTATAGTGTAAAAAATTGTATAACTCAAATGATTACGTTGGTTTGGGATACATGTATAAACATAAATACACAATATATTATTTTCCTATAGTATATTTAATTAGTTATTTGATAGGAAATGAATTTTTTACGTTTAATATTATTGCTCAAAAAAAAAAAAATTATTGTGATATATTGTATCACAAAAGTTATAACTATATTCATGTGACATTCAAACGAGTTCTATTATAAAGTATAAAAATGTTAACACATAAAGGAGGAATCACAAATTGTTAAATTTATATTATGGAAAAAAAAAAAAAATATATTTCAGTCATGTGGGTAATGCTGTTCCATAAGTATTATTAAATAATGAGTTAATGAATTATGTTATCGTTAATCTTATATGACAGGTTAAGAAGTATAGAGGACTATAACATTTTAAATCACAAAAAATGTAAAACTTATAAGGCTTAGCATCTTTTAGTTTAAATAATATATTGTAATGATTAAAAAGTTTTATTATAATGTTCGCGAATTATTTGCTATATCGTTTTAAAATTGCACTATCTTTTAATCTATATATTAAAGATAGAATAATAAATGAAAATATTTAACTTGAGCATTTTGCATCATCAGCCAAGGAATAGAAAATTTTAAGAAGGTAGTTTAAAACCGTCGAAGAGGTAACCATTATTAAATAATTATTGTAAGCATAGCACTTCAATTCCTTTATCATATATTATAGCTCACTTCTAATATCATTCTATGAGATTATTAAATTTTTATAGCAATGGGAGTGACAAGCAATGATACCTTAAATGACAATATATTATCATATATAAAACGATAATTTCGTGATTTAGATGTATTCTATATTGACACATGTATCTGCGTTGTATATCCCCACTGAACATTAAATGGGTGAATTAAATGATTCATTGATCATAATAAAAAAACCAAAGTTTTGTTACAATTCATTAACAATTGAAATAGACCTTAATTTTATTTCTATGATGGCAAATGGATTTTTTAAGAGTGTTACAAAAAGTGATACATCACGTAGAGTGTTCATTTATTTCAAATATAACTTTCCACTTTTATTATATTCTTCATGAGGTTACACACATGAAAAGTGTTAATTGTACTTTATATGCAAATTTCCGAATACTCCTTTTTTTGGAACGTTAAAAAATTTATTATTCGAATATCAAATTGAGAACAATTATGATGAATTTTAAAAGTTTATTCTGCAAACACAAAATAGACACGGCATGCTAATTATAAATTACGTCTATCGATTGTTCTATATTGTAAGATTTTTGGAGTTCTGTAAATCCTTGCCCGTTAATTGGAATTTAACATGTTTTAGGAGAGTGCTGCTTAGATTTATTGTAGAATAGAAAAAGATAAATTTTAGCTAATTTGGGCTAAAATTTAGTGAATCTTCAATAATTTTTTAAATAGTGACAATTTATTTGCAGAACGAAATAATTATGCTACAAAAACGTGAGTATTTATTATGTTAAGGTGCGACATAAACGCATTTGTGTGATTTGCTAATTTATGTGTTAAACGTTTTATTTGAAAGTAAAAAAAAATAAATAATTCAATTATTTGTTATTTTAAATATATTCCAAAATTTCCATGTATAAAAAAATAATAAATAATA
>NW_021629172.1:17783-17992 GCF_002157705.1 Plasmodium gonderi
TTTTTTAAATTAAAAAAAATAGTTCTATGCACAAAGAAAGTAAACCACCTTCAATAAAAAAACAATTTCTAGCCATCATCAGTAGAACAAAAAAACCATACGTGCATCAAAATATATATCACAAAACCTAAATTATTCATATAAAAAACGAATACATTTTAAAAAGGGACAAAAGTTAACAAAAAAGATTATAAATTATTATATTGCAT
>NW_021629172.1:18086-18242 GCF_002157705.1 Plasmodium gonderi
ATTTCTATTAAATGCAACAAATCCATCAATGATGGACCTACATAATGCCATTTTGTTATTATAATTTTTTATGTAATATTTTGTATTTGTCTTATTTGAGCTGTAAAAATAATAAAATACAACTGATCCAAATTGTTAAATTATTAATATATTTTA
>NW_021629173.1:0-29795 GCF_002157705.1 Plasmodium gonderi
TTTTAGCTTTTGCCAATAACCGTTTAAAATTTATATTCAGTTCTCCATCTGGATTATATTTCCATTCTATGTTTTTTGCAGGGATGCTCTAAAATGAATATAATATTGTCATGGATTAAATAATATAATACTGTACGAATATTCTTTAACATATAATAAAGAATGTAAAAATGATAATACGGAAATATAAAATTATTAGTAAAAATTAATATCATACCACTTCATTATAAGATTGACATATCCATGATAAAAGTAAAAACGTAGCTATATTAAAAAAAAAATATAATTTTATATTTTCCTTCATGTAATTACACTTCGATCTTAGCATCTTCATAATAAAAATAATAACTTGTGAAATAAATTAAAGCTTATATTTTACACAATATAATAACTTATAATTATTCTAGAATTCATTAAGTAGGAAATATTCAACTTAAAAGATATAGGTACAGTTGTAAAAATGAATGTATGTACTTAGGTTAATATTATATGTTTATTTATAATGGAGCAAATTTTATTGGAACTGTTGCATAACATATTCAAAATATATTTTATAATATTATAGAAATAAAATAAATATGTTATATTATATTTCTCATATTTAAATAAATAAAATTAATAATAGGAAAAATATGAATTATAATTAAAGATAATTTTTAAAATAATAAATTAAAATATAAACATTATGATACATATTTAATAAAAGTAATTAGGTGCTTATTATTTTATGTCTCGTTTTATTTAAATATATAAATATATATAAACTAAATATATTGATTTACGAGTATTCGATATAAAATTATAATTATTTTAAGATTTATTTAATTTGTTAAAAAAAAATTAAATATTTATATATTTTTTGTTTAAAAAATAAAGTTAAGGTGTATTTAATCATCTGATAGATATAATATATTTTTTTAGATTTATATTTAATATTATATGTACCATGTATTTGTAACGTAGAATTTCATTAATCATAGTTTACACATTCGTTTTAATTTGAGAATTTTATGATTTTTCAAGAACTAATATATATAAATATAATGACTATTTTATAAAAAGTCTCTTATTATATTAAAAAATTAAATATTTATAATTATAAAATCTTGGTTAATCATACAGTGTTAATATATGCTTACATTGAAACGAAATATGTGTACAAGTTTTCTTATCAAAAAAAATAATTTTTGACTATTTAGAAAATAATATCTATAAAAATGAGTTTTATTTATATAAGTTACTTATAATATATTACATTTCAATAGTATAAACATAAATTTTATATAATTCATTTTATGATTTCAATAAAAGTATAAAATTTACGTAAATTAATGGAGATGTTGTTTTTTATAATATTTCTTAAATATCTAATGCATTAATATATTTGTTATAGAATATAAAAATAATTTGTATTCTATGATAAATTTAATTTGATACATCTTTTTCTTCTTCATATATCATATATTATATAATATCTGAAATTAATTTATATACATTAGATTTGTTAATTCCATAATACCTCCTTAGAATTTAAGTTTGATTTTACAGAAATATCAGTAAATATAAAAAAAAAACACAATTGAAATTTTTATAAAGTGCTTATTATTTATATATACTAAATATGTTACATTGTATAATTTTAAAAATAAAAAAAAAAAAATTTTATAATGTTCACTAATTAGAGATAAAACATTAATATAATTACAAAATTTTTTTATTTAATTTTCATTAAAATAGATTAAGATATTTATACATAATTAAATAAATATTTCAATTCCTTATTAGGTTTAAAACAATAATTAACAAATTAGTTGATATAAAATTGTGAATATTTTATGCTAGGCTAATTTTATGGAATACTTATTTTAAACATATATACTTAAAATTCGTGTTTATTGTTCACTTTTTCATGTTACATATGAATGTAAAAATATATGCAAAAACTGTGTTAATTAATCCTTTAATAAATCACACATTAATATGCACTCTATATCTTTTTAACCAAGGATTATGGTTTTAATAATTATATTACAAAATATACAGGGAAAACTATATATTTACCAAATTTGTAAAAAGATTATGAGTACATATTTTATTTCTCCATACTGATATATTTTTTATTTGTTGAAATAAGACCATTATAGGAAAAAGATTTTAACTAATATGCTGTTCTTTCTTATTAAATACAATAAAAATTGCAAAAATGACAATATTTTCATTCATTAATTTTACATTTTTTATCATTTATTATATAGCGTTTATTACACTTATGGAAATATGAATATTGATTTATAATATTATATCAATTTGTGTATCGGAATTTATGTATTTCTATAAAAGTTATTTTAGACATAGCAATCAATGAAAACAAAGCTATATATTTTATTATGTATGGCATAGTTATTAATATGATCCCTTTTTATTCATTGTGACTTACTATTAAACTCAAATAAAAGCAATATAAAAAAATCGAATTAAAAAGTAGTAAAAAATAAAATAAAATTGTATTTCATAATTGCTTTAGTAAAATGAGAACTATTATTATATTTTATTTTTTTAAATCCTCATATGTATTATAGAATTTATATAAGATATCATTTTTACAGTAATAGTTTTAATACGTCGATGTTAAATTCTTGTTCCATATGATGCTTGTAACAGGACTTATAATTTTTTTGAGCTACAATAGAATAGAATAAAATGATAAATGTTCATATCATATCCTGTTATAGTACACATAATTCAATAAAATTATTAAAAAATTAGTACAACGAAAAATCATAAAAGCAAACGTGTTATATGAAATTAATATGCACAATGGAAAAAAAATATAAAAGAATAATATTTTTAAAATAATGCAGTAAAAGAGAAAAAATAACAAAAAAATTTTAATGAAAATACAATTAGATGATTCAAAGTATAAAACATTTCTTGCTCACAATATTCCGTCGTGAACATTTTTTCATTTATTATAAGTCATATTCAATGTACGATATTTTTTATAATAGTAACTATGTATTTAAACAGTGCAATAAACTATTCTAAATTAGTTTTAAATTATTTTTTCATGATAAATAAAAACTATATTATTTTTTTTATTATTGAGAACAATAATAGCCTGTTGTAATCATTGTTTATTTTGTTATTTAAATTTTACCAAAAAAAAAATTTTTACATGTACTTTTCTTCATTTTCAGTCCAATAAAAATATTATTCCAAAATTATAAACTAATATGAAAAAGGATAATGAAAAATATATCTAATATTACTGTGAAATAAGCAATTATTTATGCTACATATATAAACAAATCATGAGAAATATGAATTTATTATATAATATACATAGTGCATAAGGAAACAGATTACTCCAAAATATGTGCAATTATATATTATAGAATTTAACAAATGATATAATATATGCAACCTCTAAATAAATTTTAAATGTATAACATCTTTATTAATTACCACTAATCCTTCCGTTAATTATTATTATGTATACAGCAATATTTTTTATGAAATTATTACATCAATATTATTTATAAGAAAACTTATTATTTACCAAAATGAATCTTGGATTATATCAAAAAATGAATCCATTAAAAATATGCATATAATTAGGAAATATTACCTGTATATGAACAATATATTTTTTTAAGCTTTATTAGAATGCTTTATGTTTTTATTATGATCATTTTTTTTAAGACAGTCATGCAAATAAATCATTAAAATAAATATGCTACGCCATTATATATATATATAATATAATGTTTAAATTCAGTAATGTAAAATAAAAGATGATTCATGTGTATCATTTAATAAAGATATATTTTTACGTGCTAGCCCCAGATGTTTATATACACAATATGTAGAATGTAATGATTGGAATTGTGGACAGTATTATTTTAAAAGAATAATGAAAAAAAAATTATAAAAATTTGTTTTACATAATATACATATTACATTTATTATAATTTTTTATAGTTTTTTGTATGATCTTGTAGAAAATTTTTTCAAATGTAAAAAAATTATAGGTAATAAAAATACTAAACTATAGATAAACGTTATGATGAATACACTAAATGGAATAAACATTGCTTATAAAGAGAAAATATAAACAAAATAGGAAATGTTTTAAGTAATAGTGTTTAAAAAGCACAGAATATATGCATCCAGATTATGGAGTATTTAGGTGATATAAATAATAAGGAAAAAGTTATATAGGCCTAACACGAATACTTGTATTATAGGATATATTATGTTATTTTTAATAGTATAGAAAACATTAAGTATATAAAATATCTTTATGATCTATTTTTCTCTATATTTATAAATTCCCCTATTGAAATAAAAAAATTTATGTCTTGTTTCTTAGGAGCCTAAGCAAATTATTAATTTTCATAAAATCATTGGAATATATGATATATTTAATTTTGCATAATATCTGCTTACATTTTACTATAAAATATAAATAAAAAATATGAAATTATATATAAAAATTTATTTATTCCGCTTATTATTCAAGAAAAATAAAAAAAACTCAATTTTTAGGTAATTAAAAACTTATTTTGTGATATTCTTTTTTATATGTAAAGTAAATATCTTAATCAATGAAATACATGTAAAAAGAGCACACAAAAATATGCAATCTAATATAAAACAGTATATATAATCTATTCATGCGATTAAACCTATTTTTATAGACATTTTTTTTCTGTTTTTATCTTTTAATCATATTTATATAGATAATCCTG
Organism: Plasmodium gonderi; assembly: GCF_002157705.1. Lineage (NCBI taxonomy): Eukaryota > Apicomplexa > Aconoidasida > Haemosporida > Plasmodiidae > Plasmodium > Plasmodium gonderi. The sequence continues at coordinate 4,752 of NW_021629173.1, forward strand.
TTTTTTCTATAGTAATTATATATTTTTTTCATATTACATGAAATTATAAATTACGCAAATATACTTATTTTAATATAAGTGTATAATATATAATTTTTACAAAAATATAAATATGACCATATGAATATACAAAGATATACATGATAAAGTAAAAAAAAATTTTTTATTGTCATAAGATTAAAGCATAAATGAACGTATATTAATAATATGTAATGGTAATTTCTGCATATCCATAATAAAACATTGATGTTAATAATATATTTAGGGACATTGAATATATATTATTAAATAACTATCCATATAGATATTATTATAAAAGGATTTAATATATTTTATTATATACAATTATACATTTCAGCATTTGCATATAATTATATATACAGAGTATTATAATGTTGTTTTATTATATGTTAACATATAATACTTATGAAATATAGGGATATTTGAATACATTTTATCATATATGTCAATATAATAATATTTTGAGTGAAAAATTTGAGAATACATTTATATATATATTTTCTTTTAAATTATATTTTGAAATAATGCTTCTATAATATATTCCTATAGAAATAACCTGGATAATATTAATAATCACCAACATTATTTAATTAGATATACTATTCTAATTTCATATAATAATGAGTTCATTAAAAATAAGTTAAATATAAATATAAATATATTTTTATGAAATTACTATATTTTAACTTTTAACGTATATCATTTAACTTAATATTTATGTTGATGTTTTATTATATTGATATGTCTAACCTATATATACATAACATTGTAGGAATATATGTTTTAATTAATTGAATCAATGAGTTTATTAACTATTCATTTTTATAGTGTTTAATATATTCAATTATATATATTATGTTTATATATGTGTTTTGCTAATATATATTATTTTTTCATATTAAAATATTTTAAGAACTATATATATAAATGTATATTTCAATGAATATAATTTTTATAAATACTAATATACTGCAAAGATTTCTTCATTTTGCAGCAAATAATATGTTGATACAGTACATATAAATCTTAATTTTATTTATTTATTCATAAATACACTGTATTGTAATGATTTATAATAGATTCACGTAATTATATATGTCATATAATAATACGAAACAATGATTATATGATTACATATTTATTCTATATATATATTTTTATTATTTAATGAATTATATATGACAAAGTGTTATATTCATAATTTATAGCATTATTCCATAATATACTGATAATAGTAGTTAAAAGAGAGGAAATATACATACATACATAATTTATTAATAAGAAAAATTTTTATAACAGTAATAAGAGTAATGAAGCTTAATTATTTTATTAGACTCTGCATATACACACATTTTTTTTTTTTATTCTTATTTTATAAAAATTTATATACATTCTTATTATTTCATAATTTAAATAACTAAAATCTGCTTAAGTATATAATAAAAACTAAACAAATCATATAATCATATTGTTATCTATAATTTCATTTAAGAAAATTTATTATTTTTATTTGTTTTTCATTTATAAATGAGATGGAAGAATCACTATAAATTAAAAATTAATAAATTAATTATATTAATAAATATAAAAAAAGCTACTACGGGAATGAAAATTTATAATAGAAAGATACAAATAATTCTAATATATACATTTTTTTAAGTATTTTATGGTATTAAAATTATGAATAAATTAGATGAAATTTATTCATTCATTATATATAATTGTAATTATTATAATATACTATAAGTAAGAAAGAATAAAAATAATATATTTTTATGAAGACATGAAAAAAAAATATTACCCAATAAAGTTTTAAAAAAAATTTTAATTAATATAATTTATTCGTATATAATGGGATTAAGATATAATTTATAATTCAATATATACATATATTTCCCAGATGTGTTTTCCTTTATGCTTGAAAATAAAGTATATTGTAAGTAAGATTTTATACATATTAACAATGACATGGAAATAACTATAAAAGAATAAACATATAAAAAATTATACAATTTATTCATAATAAGATATAAAATCATAGAATCTATATTCTTAACACAAACATTTTTTTAAATAATCATAGCACTTCCTACACTATCTATGGTTGTACATATATTATAATGAAAAAATTAAATAGAAACACTATAGGGTAGTAATATTCAACATATATTTCATGCTGTTTTAGAATATACGAATGTATACAAAAATTAGCATATGTTAAAGATAAAACAAGGTTATAAGTAAAAATACTTATTCCAATATAACAAGAAGTTTTTTATAAATTAAAAAGTATATATTTATAAATATAATAAATTTTATTGTAGGATATTTGATTTTACAACAAAAAATTTATACGTAAAAAAATATACACATTAAAAAATATATATACTATTATTTTATTATAGTACACTGTTCATCTTTTTAATACTGTTATTATTTAAAATAAACAATAGATTAATTTTTTTTTATACTATAACTCTATTAAAAATACTGTAGTTTTTATAATAAAAATTAAAATATCTAGCAGTATTTTGTATAAAATACATATAATGGAAATTAAAATATAACTATTAACAGTGAAAAAAGTATAAAATTATTAACGCAAATTAAGTATTATAGCATAATAAATATATTCGTTATGGGATATAAAAATACTAGTGCTACAGACTATTGTCAATATAAAATATTGAAAACAAAGTTATTTCAAATATATACAATTAATATAATAGGAAATATTATATAAATGTAAATATTATGAACAATATATTATCAAGTACATATAATATAACTTTTTTATATTTCATATTAAAATTTTTTTTTATATGTACATTTATGAATTCATAAACGAAAATACGGTAATAATATTTTGTAATAAAAAAAAAAAAAGAAAAAAATATAAATGTATATATTTATGTGTGTAAGCCGAATATATACTCTAAATACTATACATTCATGAATGTATACGTACGCATATAACTTATTTCTATATTCTGAACAAAACAATTGACATACACCTAGTAAAACATATACTTAATTCAGAGGAATAAACCAAAAACTAAATAATAAAAAAAATCTATGATTAGACCATAACACTATACACTAAATACTGAAGCCTAAACGCTAAAATATGAATACTAAACCCATAACATTAAATATCGTAATTTAAAAAATGAACCCAGAAATTGAAAAGGAAATATAAATTTTTAAAAATAAAACCATGAACTTCCATATTACTAGTGCGTGCTTATAGTTTAGACATTTTCAGAAAAACTAAAAAACACAGTAATATACATTAGAACACACTAAATATTTAAGAGTAATAATATATAGTATAGTGCACTTTTAATTTATGACTTCATTTAACTAAAAATAATTTATGAAATACATAGATTTCATTAATAGTTAATTTTTCTACAACATAAAATATAATGTTTGATATTCGTAATATATAATATAAGTCTTTGATAATAATAGTACTAAAAACAAAAAGCATAAATGTATAATTAGGATATCATAACATAAGAAAAATAAAAAAAAAGTTATTATATATAAAAATAATATATAAACAAACTATATACAAATCTATTATTATATTCATGTTAGAAAATTAATATATTATTATTCATATAAACACTACGTTATACATAAAGTTGTAAACATCAAAATGCTGGAGATAAAAAACAGACATACGCGATACAATTATTATAAATAATTATTATACTTGCCATAATATTAATAAATAATAATTACATAATTATTATGATTACATAAATATTAAAATAAATCCGAATACCCTATATATAATACACAAAAAAACATAAAATATATATAAAATATAATAGCCAATTAATTTATATAATACAATTAATGCTATGTTATATGTGATTATGTATATATATCATATATGTTAAGTAAATATATATAATATATGATTAAATAGATAACATAATTAATTACATGAAATTTATTATTTATGTGTTATTATATTATAATAAACTGAATCCTCAAGTATAATTCTAAACCACGAGAAAGAAAAAAAAAATGAAAAAATATAAAATACTGATCACGAAACATTAAAAAATTACACACATGAAGTAATATTTAAAAAGTTATATCTAATCTATGATCCATTAAAATTTAAAAATATAAATTAACTATAAAACATAAACTACAAAATTTAAACTTTTAACCTAAAAAAATTTCCTATAGTATACATTTCTTATTATATTTATGTACAAGAAGTTCATTTCATATGAATCAAACATATTTTAGAACACAATAAACAATATATTATTTTAAATATGATCTAAAATTAATAAAAATGCACGTGAACTTACTAATATATAAAAATATACTGCAACACATTTTTTTTTTGATTACATCTTATGTCATAATAGGATATTCATATTATGCTAAGTAAAAATAAAATTTACAACAATTTTATATTTATAACAATTAGTTAAATAAATATATATATAAGCTATTGTATACTTTCAAGTTATATATAATTTATATAACCACCGTTTAAATATTTGATTAAAAATTTTTAGTATTTTTTATATGTTTTAACTTACATTAACGCTATTTCCTTGTATATTATTTTATACACTTTTGAAAATATGCTTCTTATTTTCTTTTAAAATAAGTGTTTTGATTATAATATTTTAAAAAGTAACGTATATTTGTATTTACATTTTTATTATAAGATATTTTATGATATGTAACCTATATTAATAACACTGTTTGTGTATGTTAATAAAATATCCTCATTATTTGTAATAGGATTTGTATTTTTTGTGAATTCTCTTATTAATCGAATCCATCTATCTTTGTGGAATAAAAATGATTTTATTTTAGAATGCTATATATAAAATATGTCATTAAATATAAATGTAGTGTCTTAAAAAGTTTCAATCATTTTAATATTAAATTATATTAAGTAATTTATAATTATTAATAATGAGCATTAATAAATATTTATATTACCTTAGAAAAAAATAAAATAATTGATATAATTATCCCTAGAGATAAAACAACAAGAGGAATAACCTTTTCTATTAATGTTTTAGCAGAAGACGTATGAGTTTCTTCTGGAATTATTCATGATTACAGGGTTTTGGTGCTCGATGAGGAACAACATATCCTTGGAGAAGAACTTCTGAATGAACTTGTGTAGGTAAAGTTGAGATAGGTTTATGCTCCATATTTTTAAATTTGCAATATTTTTTATCATTATGAAATTTTAATAATTTTAATATATACTTTATACCCTTGTCCCATTATCCAATAAATGGATTTATTGAAATATGGCTTAAATATTCTTTTTTTTATCCTATCCACTTATTCAAATAGTAACATTGATTCTCATCATAACTATATAAATCAAATAAATTATTATACAAGAATAAATAAAATTTTTCAAGATCATCATTAAGTGGCATATTTAAGCCACTTATAGTACAGAAATATTTACACACCGGCACATTAGATAACGCCTCATTCAATGTACTGTACAACGCCGAACTACATTCAGGATTTCCTTCATTGCATTTTTTCCAAAAAAAAGAAAAGATAAAAGAGAAAAGTACAATAAATATATATAATTTAAATAATAATTTAGGATAACATGAAATTAACTAAATATATTAACTATAATTTATGTGTGTAACGGAGTAGAGGAATGTGGTTTAGATATTTAATATAAATATTATTATTTATGTTTAATATTCAATTCAAATTATACTTTAATTATATTTAGAATTGTATTTCTTGACATAATTAATAATTGAGTGAAAGTTAGTATATACTTATTATGTAACTTATGAAAAATATATGCACACATATGTATTCATATCCTTTAAGAAAAATAATGATTGTTGAATAATTAAATTAACATATTATCATTTTTAGCACTCTGCATACGTGTTTCAATATTTATTTAATGAGTTCAACCTTCAAAAAAGAGATATTATCTCTTATCTATTGTGATTTCTTCATTTATTTATTATTTTTTGTTATATATAAAATAACAGAGAAAATCCTAATTAATTATAATATCACTAATTTGTTTTATTTGCATATAATAAAAACCATAGCCATATAATAATTGAATAATATTACTAGAAATATTGTATCATTTTATGTTAGAATATAGATTTATATTACATATGTATATTTTTCCTCTTATATTTAAAACTATATATTTTTATTTTAATAGATATATTTTATATGAAGTACACTTTGTTTATCATATTTTGAGTAATATTACAACACATTTATGTATATATATCCTCATTTATTTTATTCTATTATGTTTTTTATACATTGTGTTTTAATAGTTTATTTTTTAATATCATAATTTAATAAATTAATACAAGTTCATTCATAAAATCTGATTGATAATATATTAATAATTATATAGTTCAATATATAAATATTATTAATCAATGAATTACTTATTCGATATTTTTATACATTATTCATTACTTTTTATGTTTCTATAACTAGGAACATAATTTTGAATAATTATGTATCAATTAACTTAATGTAAAATAAAGAAATATCTAATATGTGCATATCATTATATAATTAAAAAATTAAACAATGTATTATGAATTTTAATTATAATTTCTCTTATAATATAAAAAATAAAGTTTTATGAATTTATTTTCCTGTTTTTTCATAAATAATTCATTTAAAAATTAAGAGCGTCAAATACAAATATATACCTTATTAAGAATGTCATTAAAAATAACAAAATTTTAGCATTCTACATATTTAAATATATTAAGGATAATATTTTGTTTTTATAATAAATTTTACTTTAAAAATTATAGAAAACAAAAAAACATAAAATTTTTATTATGCACATAATATTTGGTTCAGGGTCAGGATTATTCTTTAGCGTTATATTACAATAATTGATATAATTATATTAATAATATAATTTTTATTTATCCTTATCCAAAATAAACTGCACGTAGTATGCAAATGATATAAAAAATTATATTATTTTTAATGTGTATATATCTATTAATATATATTTTTTTGTATGTATGTGTTTTTATTATTTATTTGGAAATACATTATTCTTAGATTTAGGACTCAAAAGAACATATTTTATAATAATTTTGTTCATAGCATTGTATATATATGAGATTCATTCCCCAAAATATTTGTTATATACACCATTCTTATAGTAATGTTTTGTTTATTAATAATGGTTAATAATTCTATAATATTATAAAAAACTTTAATAAAACTATAAGCGCATAAAAAGACAAATAATGCATGCTGATAATAATGAATTTACATCAGTTTTTCTTTGAGGAGCATATTACCATTTATTTCTATAGTATATTTTTGATATGTATATCAATTTTATCATATTATTACGTTTTAATACAATTAAAATTATATTTTCTGATTATTACCCAACTGAATAAATGTTTATTAACAAAAATACATATATATAACGCATATGTTACATTATATCAATAAAAAATAACACACATATTAGAAATTTTATTACTATTTCATAATTCAAAATATAATCAATATTACTTATATAGGGATAATAAGTTATTTTCATGAATTTTTAATTAATTCAAAAGTAGTATTAATTAAAAGTACACCTTTTGAATATATGATATAAGTAAATTCTAATAATTAAGTGTAAATCTTATTTATCATTCATAAAAATGAATCCTATAAAAAATTATTTAATGCTCTACTAAATCATAAAATTTTATTAATTTATTTAATAAATAAATTAATAAAACCTAATTATAAATTATGTTATTATATCAAAAATATAAATTTATTTCTATTGCATTATAATTAATATTTACAATAAAAAAATAACAATAATTCTTTTTTATAATTATGATTATATACGAAAAACCATAGTCCCTTTAAGGAAAATTAAAATATAATGTATTTTATTATATAGTATATGCACAATGGATATGAAAATATATCCATTAATAATAAAATAAAATTTAAAATTATTAAAATAAATTAATTATTACAATATAATAAATATTTTCATTATAGAAGACAGTATGTTAGAACAACAGGCTATAGTCAATATCAATAAGAAAACACAACATCATGCAATACGTATATAAATAACGTGTGAGAAATATTAATAAAAGTATAAATATATTGAATTATATTATATCAATTTCATTTAATATTATTTTCCTTACATTTCTCTTTAAGATTATTTTGTATATGAATATTTATGAATTTTATATAAAAAAGAAAAATTAACTAATTTTGTAATAAACAAATAAATAAAATATACACACTAATAAGTGTAAACTGAATATATACCAATAATTATATATTCTAAAATTCACCCAAAATACAGCAACCTAAATCTGAACAATGAGTATAAATATACACACAAACATTTAAACACATATAATAATTCATTTGACATTAACCCTAAACTAAATAATACCATAAACTAATATTAATCCTAAACCATGAACAATATCTCTATGACTCTGTATATAATTGAGATGTCTTATGTATCATAAAAAGCACAATATGTTTTTTTTTCACAAGTGACAACAATTTTTGTCAAAAACTGAAACATGATTACTAAATACTGGTGTATACAAAATTTTTGAAAAAGTCATCACAAATATTCTTTATATAAAACAAAATGTAGAGATGATAAATGAAAACTGATACACCACAAGCATTCATTATAAAGAAGAAACATCTAAAGATACTAGATATTTTTTAATTAAATGTGGATTTGCGTAGAATTTCGAGGGATTATGTTAATTTCATGCAATTAAAGGAGGTTTTCCTTTACGAAATTTCATCAACAGTGTTGTCAAAACACTATATTGCTGTCATTTTTTTTAAAACTGGAAATTTCTTTTGTAGCTTCACTGTTGTTCAAGGTATATAAAAAATTACACTTACAAATATATATATTCTCTGAAGCAATTATAATAATGTAATTATTAAAATAAATTAACTATGAAATAATTACATAAATATTGTATTTTCTCTTTGTATTATAGTTTCTTCGGATGATTCCAATTTAAATAAATAAAATTAAAGTAAAAATATGATAATCTCTCAATTTTATAAAAAATTTACATTATAGCTATCAACACAAGATTTAGAATATATTAATATAAATTACCCCAAAAGAGATTTATATCTGTGTTATCATCTAGCATATTATTATTGTCTCATAAAATTCTTAAAACAGCAACTTATTTTAAAAAAAATTATTCTAAGCCACATAAAAATAGTTCTATGTATAGTTGTTTCATAAATGGAAATAGGGGAAAATTTTGAAGCTAGTATATTAGGAAAAATATATCTTATATATAGACAATATGTAATTTTATAATTATCTATATGTATGTGATGAATAGAAATAATAATAACAAACAAAGTTAAAAAAAAATTAGAAATTATTAATTAGAGAGTAAGTGCGTAAAATAAAGAACAACAACTAATATTTGCATATCATTCTGTGCATATAAATGATTCATCTTTTGCATTTATATAAAAATGAATAATTTTTAGACTAAGAAATATGTGAAAGTGCAAATATAAATTATTGTTACAGCATATGTTACAATAGAGAAAATATATCATCTATTTGGAAATTTAAATCATTATTATAATATAAGTGATAATGAATATAAAAATAATATGCATAGAAGTATATATTAATAAGTTTTCAAACATAAAAAAAGAATTGATTTATTATAAATAGGATGAAAGATTTTCATTTTTTTTACACAATTCCTTCAAAAAAATATACGTCATATTTATATTAATAAAAATGTGCAGTTAATTTTCTTTATTTTTTTTTTAAATATGAATTGATAAACATAACAAATAAAAATATATTATTCACTTGTATTTATGTTTAATATGTTATTATATATAACAATACTTTTGCTGTCTCCTTATACGTTTGAATTTTTAATGATTATTTACGTATAAATATATATATAATTTTTTATATGTTTTTGTTAACATCCCTACCAATATTCATTAGTATACACAAATAAAAAATTGTAAACATTTATTCAGTTGATATTAAATGAAAATCACATTTTTTACCAATAATTATGCAAGATATAATTAATATTAGTTAGTTAAATATATCAATATATGTTTTAGAATAGAAAAATATTAATTAAATGCAAAAGGAACTTTATTTTCGAGTACACCAAAATAGACAGAAAAAAAAGGAACATAATTATATTCATAAATATATTATATATATTTCATATGCTCTTAAACTTTTATTAAATATATGCAGTAAAAATAATATATTATAAACCTTTATAAATATAAACAATGTATGAAAATATTATACATTTCGCTATATATTAGTTTCAAATTAATTACTTGTTTATATTAAAATAACATTACCACAATTCTTGTAAAATTTTCAATTATCATACAAAAGTACGTGGTTTTATATATATGTGCATTAATATTACCGAGTTACATACCATAATATAACCACATTAATGTTGAAATATCATTAGTTCATTCTTATGTACTCTATGTAGGATGCATATATTATTCATATAAATAAAAAGGGTAAATTAAAAAAATCCATTGTTAACTGAATTATATTATAAAAAGTAAAAGTTATTATATTTTATACCTGCAATGGATGAATAAGTCATAAAAACTGAAAAGTAGACATTTATTAATACGTAAAAAAATAATCTCATTTTATATTATATAATAAAAAGCATTTAGGTGTTATAATGTTTACTTATTCATTTCTCTATAATTATATTTATAATATCATACATTGATATTTAGATATTTTATAAATTTAAAAACTGATAGCTGAAAGTTGAACAATTCATGTTTACCCGATTAAACGTCTAACATCCTGAGTAAATGTTTAATTTTTGAATATTTTATACAATGCTTAGTTATATTCTTAGAAAATTATAAAAATTTATGCATATAACTGTGATAGAATAATATCAATATCAAGTATGCTAAAATATATAAATCAATCACTTTATATATATTTTAAGCATATAAAATCATAATAAAAATACTAATTAATCGTTATAATATATATTTTCATTAACAATTTAATATAAGCATTGATTAACTATATATTTTCCTCATTTCACTTTCATATATATTTTTATTTATTTCATTCGTATATTATATATTAAAAATGTAGCATTAATATATACAAACTAATGTCAATAAAATTTTCCCGTTTTTATGCATATTCATATCAAAACACATTATTATTTAATTCACTTTTGATTTATTAACAATGAAAATAACATTATTTATAGTTTTAATATAATTTATACAAAAAAAATTTATTATGATTATGTAAAAAAAAATATATGTAGCATATGTTATTTAGTTATTGGGATACTAAGAAAAATCAATGAATTATAACATATACAGTACGTATAAATATTTTAGTTAGTAAAAGTATTTTTTCCTTAATACTGGTTCTTTTTTTTTGTAAATATCAAATGACTTAAAAAAATGATAACTTTATTCATTTGAAATCATGGTGCTTATAGAAGAAACGTGGGGAGAATTCGATGTAGTGTTAATTAATTATAATATTTTTATATATTGCATTCATAAAATTTTTCTCTCTTGCCAATAATATTTTAATTAAATTTTATAACTAATATATTTAAGATTCCATTACTTTGTGTCTTTTCTTTAGCAATTAGCTGTATCATTGGGAGGAAATTCAACTTCAGAAATTTTCTATGAAAGATTAAATAATTTAACAGGTTTAAATGAGTACTATGCATATTGCGAACCCTTAAAAAGTCATAAAAATATGTCCGCTGTTAAAAATGTTTGTGCAAAGATTTTAAAATATTTAAGTAGTAATGAAGAATTAAGAAGTAATTCCAATGTCTATGATATATGCCGACTTTTAAATTATTGGGTAGCCACTAAATTAAGTGCCATTGGGTTTCTTAGTGATTCTTCTTATATGAAAAATGTTTTTTTGGACATTTCATTAATATGGAATACGTACATTGCAAATGAATTAAATAATGATCATCATCAAACGTGTAACCCTCTTATTAACGTTGTCACTATACGTGACTGGAGAATGAGGAAGGCATTGTATGATTACTATGTTGATTATGTTTACCTTGATAATATGGCTAGTATAATACCAAACGCCGATGAGTATTGTAAATATATTAGAAACAAAGTTTCATTATATGAATATTTTGGCAGTAAATGTTTCTCAGATCAAACAGATTTCTGCCATGAATTTAAAACTAAATATAAAGCTTGTGATCCTAATGAACTTTTACTTAAGTTTAAATGTGTTAAAGAAGTAAAGAAGAAGAAGTTATTAGAAGAAAGTCAAAGAATAAAAACACACCAGGGTGTATCATCGGAAAGAAACATATCTGAACAAGAAAGGCAGTCTCCTGGTTTGTCAACAGAAGGAACACATACTCTTAAGGATTTACAGTCAATATCTAATAGTTTTAGCCATTTGAAAAATGCAGGTGGTATACTTCTTGGAATCGTTGCTATATCTATGACTTATGTCTTTTTACATAAAGTAAATAAGAAGATCATGAATTCACATAAATTGTATATATTTTTTTTATAACTTTCATTCCGTATATAACTATCAACAATAATTAAATGTCTTGAGTATTTTATATAATATTCATTTATACCAAAGTTTACACCTTTAGGAATATTGATCCATAATAAATTTGCTAGTAAAAACTATAATAGAAGCAACATAAATTCTGAGTTTAATATAGCATTTGATTATGCACAAGAAATACATAATCCGCATTACAACATTAGAGATGAACATTATATAGGATATCATTCAGATTAATTTTTTTTATAATTAAATATATAATTATTACAATTTAATAAAAATATATATGAAGTAGAAAAAATATTTTTTAAAAAATAATTGTGTTCAAACTTGTAAAAATTTTTATGATATATAAAACAGTACATTTGTTAATCATAATATTTTAAGAACATATACATATAAAATAAGAATGAATGAAAAAAAATAAAAAGAACATATTATAGAGAATTAAATAATAAAAGAGACAAAATGTATAAATACAAAAATTAATGAATTATATATAAGAGGAATTTACATTAAATAACTTATATATTTAACTTTATTTATAATTTTTCCCCATAAAATATAAATCAGTTACCTTACAAAATGACATCTTCTATTATTTATTGGACATATATATATTGGATGAAAATATGTAATATTAAAAAACACAGTTTGATGATTGTTCCTAAAAAAATTACTATAAATTTGAAAAGTGCTAAATTTTACTTTCATTATATTTACATTTTAATGATAATTTCACACATGAATAATTCAACGCTTTGGAGGGTGCTTATATTTATACAGAAAATATATTGTACACTTTCTTTATCATATGTAATATATTTATTAGTTTTTATTATTAACTATAAGATGTATAAAACGTAAAATTTATTATATTATTTTTTAAAATGTTTCAAATACTTTTGTTTAGTTCAGTATAAATTATATTAATAAAAATAAGAAATACAATATATTATACCATATATGTTATCGCTTTACTGAAAAAGAATTTAAAAAAATTGTATTAAATATAGTTAATATTCTATATTATTTTTAATTTATCTACAAATTTTTTTTTATTTACATAATATCTGTAAAGCATTATAATATATTTTTCCACAGTTATTTAAAATATTAAATTAATTTGAAGCATTATAAATTTAAGTAATTGTTTATCTAAATATGCACATTATATATATTAAACAAAAATAAAACAACTGATAATGTATCTAATAATTATAAGTATAATTAGGACCTATATAAAGCAATTCAATATATTTATAAATATATGATGTATAATGTAAATATAAATATCCTTTTCTTTTAATTTAATATCATTTATTTATAAAATTTGGAACCTTTGCTTGTTAGGAAATAAAATTACGCTAATTAGTTATTTTTATATAAATCATTTAATTAATTACACAAGGATAAATAGCATGTTGTTACACACAAGGATTTTTTACATATCATTGTGAGAATAATATAAAAAAAGTACAAATACACTCATATTAATTATAAATATAAAAGATTATATAACTTTATAATTTTTCTTATCGTATAAATTCATATTTACTACAATGTACAATGTATATATACGTTTCCTAATTTTACATCACTATCTATATATAAAAAATGAATATATTTTAAAGAAATGCTAAAATAAAAAATTTAAATATCATTCTTCTAATTGATATAATCTATTCATATTGCACATAAATATAGTTATCTATAAATAAAATAAAATTATTATAGTTATTATTGCCTTTTTTATTAAAATAAAAGTATACACAAAAAATAATATACATAATATTTAATCATTTAATGTTAGTTATAATTATAAATAAATTTATTAAAATAGAAATAAACTATAATTTTGTGAATCTATAAAAATATGGTGCAAATTATAAAGAAATATAGTGCTTTAATAAATATATGATGAAAAATATTTACTACTATTAAAACGTATACATATATTAGTCAAAAGATATATATATATATATAAGTATGATTATTATGTAATACTATTTTTTTAAAGATATAGACATTTATCAAGTTGCATGAGATAGAATATTCTATAAAAAAATTAAAAAATATATGTTTAATTAATATATACTATTTTTATTTATCGTATTGTGGATATTTATTGTTATTCATTAGATTAATATATGTATAATTATTATTAAATACATTTAAGTCATATTTTATTGTAAAAAATTGATCAAAAGTGGTTTTTCGTTACTGTGATATATTTAATGCAAAAAAGAAGAATCATTTTTTCTATACATTATACATAGTTATTCTATTCTGATATATAACATTTGTTTATTGCACCGATAATCCTATAATACTAAAATCTATATATTGTCAATATTATATATATTTAAGACGCATTATTTTCATATAAATTCTCTTATCGATATTCATACTTATTTGTTATTTACTCTATGCAGTTATATTAAATTATAAGTATTATAATAACATATATAGATATTTTTAGTTTTGTCCTATAATTTGTTTCATATTCTTAGATTAATAATAAAAATAGGTATAAAAAATATAAGTTTAACAATATTTCTTATTACTATAAATAATACATACATTGAATAAAGTAATCTGCTAATATTATTTTGTGAACATAATAAAACGATTACAAATATTATCTAAAGCATGTATTATATGTAAAATATGACATAACTAGTTTATTTTGACTTTTCTATGTATGCCTTTCATTACTTTAAATTAGAACATACAACATATAAATATGTAATTTACCTAAATATTATGGGAATATTTTAATAATTTTTAAGTTTTAATATATAAATATACCAAAATTTATTTATTTGTAGATTTATCAGAATTTTCTATGATTGTTAAGTATATATTCCAATGAAGGTATAGTGTGTTATTTAAAAAATAAATCATAAAAATTATAATTCTTTTTGAGAGAATTAATTATATATATACTCTAATATGTTACATATAAATTGTGTCAGTAAACATACATTTTATTTTGTTTATAACATGTATAATAATATTTCTTCTTTTAATTATAAGTAACAAAAATTTTTGCATTTTAAAAGTGAAATCATGCGAACAAAGTTCGTACTTCATATTTTTATATGACTATTCTTAGATGAGTAGTAATAATAATTGATAACTATGTTTATACATTATTTTATGATTGCACATCACAATGATCACTACAACATTTGTGTATTATATGGAAACATTTAAAAATATACAATTTATTTATAATCATGTATTATGAAATATTTATAAATGTTTTATAATATTTTCTTCCATTTTTTTCCTTTGTGTAAAAAGGATCATTCTTATATTTTATTATTTAAATGATACTATGCTGTATTCTTCTGTAGTAGTCATAAGTCCTTCATGTGTAGGCTATGGAAGTACATTTTATTTGTTACTTATTATTAATCAAATTATTGTATGTGAATTCTGTTAAATTCATTATGTTGATATGATCTTTATTTTTTTTATTCCATATTCTCCTTAACTTTTATACTATTGGTTGTCAATATGAACCATATAGAGTATATTGATGATATAGGAAAATTTTGATATATATATGTACTATGTATTTTATGTAATTTTTATATAATTACTTGTAATCAAAAGTTTAAGGAAATTATATAACAAATTAGTCAACATTATATTTAAACTTATACATGTAGAATGTTATCATCAGTGCTGTAAAGGTATAATAATTAATGTTATAATAATTATACGAGCTTTTGATGAATATACAAGAAATTTCAGCTCTTGAGCGTCCATCAAATATATCATATTTTCTTTTTAAAATTTTTCTAGCAATATGAGAAGACTCTGGTTATCTACTTTTCCATATATATCACACAGTTCCCTGTACTTCCTATAACAGTCTCCATCAGAAGGACATGTATTGCCAAGTGAAAACATTTGATATAATTCATTCAGATCCTTCAGTACGGAAAATAATTTATCATAGTTTTCATTAATATCAAAAATGCATACATTACAAAATTACTTATTATTAATTTTTTCGATTTCTTCGATAATATGATAGTCAAAAATTTTGGAGTTTTTGTTAGTGCATATAATAGTTTTTAGTATAAGTTTTAGCATATAGTTTAAATAATTACAACTTGGTTTTACGTGTGATTCTTTTATATTTCTTATATAGTATAAATAGTGTATAAGCTTTTTGCGATATACTATAAAGTTTCCATCTTTTGAGCTTCCGATGGAATATGTTAGAATATTTCTACACGCACTAAAATGTTTAGAAGCATTAAGTCTTGATTCACATTTTGTATATTCATTATATTCCTTCATACAGGTGGGATATAGACCATTAAATTAGAACTAAAAAAAAAAATATTATGAATATAAAAAATAATAGCAACATTTAAAAAAACGCATTTTTTCCTACGATTATGTAAATAACACCATTTTCAAATTACTTAACATAAATTATAATTAATATTAATAGTAAGAGCTTAACTTTTCTATTTCTAATGTGGGAAATATTATGCTATTTTACATAAATTATACACAATATAATTAATATATTTGTAATTATAAATGCTTGTATGTAGAACTATACTACCACATACTAAACTTTTATAAAATATATTTTAATATACAGTGAATAAATTTTAAAGTGTTTTTTTTAAATTATGTTTTTATATGTTCCTTCCTACATAATAAAAAATATGATATTATATTACACTATATATATGGCAAGAAATTATTAATATTATTCTATAATATGAAGAGAAAAAATATATAACTCTGAAATTATATAGAAATAAAAAATTATAAAAATTATATTTTGTATAATTGATATATATATAATACTAAAATAATAAATTAATTAATATAATACTGTAGGAAATATATATAATAATATATTCAATATTTTTTTCACAATAAATATTTATATGTCTTTTACACCCATGTTTATATTTGAAATAAATGGATATTATTAATAAATGTTCATTTTTATCAATTAAATATATAAATATATTTTATAAATCTTACATTCATACTTTTTTACCTATAAGTAAATGTATATTGCTTATAGTTTAATATACATACAAAGAATGAATTATATATTTATATAAAAAAAGAAGTAATATTTTTTTATAAATTATATTATAAATAAAAGACATATAATTATTTACAAGCATAATGATTTTTTTAACATACGCTAAAAATATTTAAATACTATCGTTATAATTCTATTAAATGTTATAAAAATTTCAGATATTAAATTGTTTACAATTTTTTATTAATTGAGTTGTTATTTCATTAATCCCATGTATAAAACAGAAAGCTCAGTATAAATATTAGTTATAGCTACATATATTATAAGAATATAAACTTTGTATTTATGGTTTAAACTTATGTAAAAAATTAATATGGGTAAAAGAAGTAACGTAATTTATTATTATGTCATATATATTTACATATTTAAAATATATATAAATCATATATGCTTTTAATTACAAATGTATATTGGGGGAAAAATTAAGAATAAATAATTTGTATATATATCTAATGTAAACAAAATCAAGAACTATTTAATTTATTATACTTTTTATTATTTTCTTAATGGTTTAAACGAATGTCAATTTAATATATAAAAGCTTATAATAAAAACACACAAAAAAATATCATATAATATTAATCATATGAACGAATTAATTTATATAAGTATTTGTTGTTAATCATTCAATAATAAACTACATTATATGACGTATGCTATATGCCGTTTTCCTTTTTTAAGAGTATTTTATAAAAAGTAACTATATTTGCATAATATTATCAAACATGTATGTCGATTTTTAAATGGTAAAGAACTTAATATATATATTCCATACTATATATAATATAGATTAAAAATAAGAAAAAATATCTGGATATTCTGAGATGTAAAAAACAGATAAATATTCATGTGGTTCATATTTCATAAATTGATTGAACTTTTTTATTTTAATTTCAATGTATCTAATATAATGATATAAGGGATAATTATAATACAAAAAAAACAATAACATATATTAAATTTATATTTTTTAATAAATTTAAAGGAATATATTATTTATATATTAATTATAAAATATCGTCTACATTTAATATATTATAATTAAGGATTTTCTCATTATATAATTTTGAAAAATATTATATATTCATTGTATGACTAATTTGTATAAGACTTATATTTCAGTGTAAAAGCTTCAATTAATATATGTTTTTATTTACTATACATGTTATATATATTATAGTATACAATATAAAAGCATACATAATATATTATGTATATTTTTATTATTTTATATTATTTAATTATACTATGAATAGTTAGAGTACATTTTTAATAAAAAATCAAAATACATTATTATTTTATATAATAAATATATTACACAAGTAAATAGAGTATTTTTGTATACGTATCTTTATAATTATAGTTAAAAATCATGAAATATATAAACATGACACTCTGAGAAAACTCATATACGAAGCGTTACTTTATATGAAGATATAGTTATCCGAAATGTCATTTACTGTAATAATATAAAAATTATAGATATATATTCATTATTATTTTACAAATTTAAATTATCATAAAAAAATATAAAACTTATAAATTTATTTTCCTTAATAATATTTTGCATAGTACTTCATTTTTAACATTATATATGTATTCTTTTTAAAAATGATCAAATAATTTTTTTATAATATATATATTAATATTATGTAGTAAAAATATAATAGTATATTAAATTATTTAATAGGTAAGAATATATAAAAACTGAAAAATATTTAATAAATCTGATTAGTAATCTTCTTAAAAAGTGTAGATATATTTATACTTAATTTTTTATTTCATTTCTATGTACTTCTCAGAATAATGTCTTAAATTATTTATGAGCAAAATATTTTGTTCCATTAAAAGTATAAGATCTTTTGTTTATATATTATTATGAGTTAAAATATAATATAAATAAATGATATAAATAGAAATCAAATGTTATTTCTTTAGTCCCTATATAAATGTGTTAATGCCAAAACAAGATATATATACGTATATATCGTTATAATATAATATATAAATAATGTTCTAAATTTTGTGCATATATTATCTTAAATGAATGTATATTGTGAATTTTGAATTATTAAATTTTTTTTTTTTAGGATATATAAGTTGATTATTTTCTTTATTTATAAAGTCTATATCTATATTATTTTTACATTCAGAAATATATGACCCATATTTATAAGTACTATGATTAGAATAAAAATGTCTTTAATAAGCATTTTCATATATGAATTCACATTTGATGCAATAATTGCTAAATAAGTGTTCGGTATAAGGTAATTCATCAGTGCAATGCATATTTAAAATATATTAATATGTGAAATATGCATTAATATGATTATTATTTTATATTACTGATAGATATATTTTTAATATATTTATTTCTTAGAAAATAATATATATAAATATAAGTTTATACTTTTTCATAATTTGAAGAAATATACATCTAAATGTTAAGTTTAAACAAAGTAAAATTTTATATTTTATTATATCCAAATAATATAACACAAATAAAAAAAAAAAAATTGAAATGCATCACGATTAATTAACACCTGGATAAATAATAAAATATCCTTTATCGATTTTATATTAGCTTCACATTAAGTTACCATGTAAATTGTATGTCAAATAATTGCATTAAAATTTTAAATAATCAACTGCATATATTTTATGCTCTTGGGTTTCATAATCACAAGAATACTTGTGTATGATAAATTACGCAATTTTCTCTATAACATTATATTATTAAAGGATATGGAATGAATTTTCATAAAAGAAATTAAAGTATACCAATAACATTATAATAATATGCAGAATTTTCAATTATACATATATTATTTTATAATTTTTTTTTTGGTACACATTCAAAATTATATATATTAACAGAAACTATATATGTCTAAAAATACTAATATATGTATGATGTTACATAAATAACATTAACTGAAAAAATATTATTTATATAGATTTATAATGCGCAAATATAACCATTATAGTGGGTATATTTTTCAATTTTAAATAAATTACGGCATCTTAAAAATTTTGTAGAAATATATATAAGAATGAATAGTGATAACACATAAAAGGAAAATGTGTCAAAAAGTAAATATGTTATATCTTTATGAATAATATATCTTATATGAATAAAAATAGCTCTTAATGAATATATAATATTGGAATAAAAAATATATAATTTTAGGTTTCTAAATTGATTATTCACACATATGTTTTGATTAATATGCCTCCCTTTATCTAAAATATATATCGTAAAAATACGATAAAAAATATTTTTTTTCAATATATAAAACTTTTACATCGTAAATATCATATACATTAAGATTTTTTTCTTTAAATATATTCTGTGATTTGATTTTAAAAATTAATCCTTTTTTTAATTCTTGTTTTGAATATTGTTTTTAGGTAACATTTTTTTTTACTGTATATCCCATAATAAAGAGTAATTTAACGATTCAGTAAAACGCATATTAAAACTTTTATCCGTTATAATGATAATTGTATAGTTAGAGTATATCATAAAAATAGTACTGTTATTTTGTAATTTATGTATTTTCATAACATTATTTCTCATATAATTAAAATAAACAATTATATTTGAGCAGTTTCCAAACTTTAAATGTTCTTAATGTTTAAATTTAATCAATAATTCCTTATACGTAAAAGAATTATATAACAAACACATATATATATCTCATAATGTATATAAAACTTTATCGTACAATACAAAAAAAAATTATAATTTACTAAATAGTTATAAAATCATGAATATAAATACTTCAGTGTGCATTATTGATTATATTTAATTGATTAATCCTTCTCTAATTCATTAAATATATTACCTAAATAAAATTTTTAGATAATTTTAGACAATCTCTATAAATACATAGATTTTTTTTTAACTATGACTTAATATAATGTTCATATATATTCATCTAAACTATAATATTTTAATAATGTTTTTTCAAAATATGTGTCATGAGACGTATTTAACCAGATTTACATGCAGTTAATACATGGTGATTTACAGAAATAAAATATTTCACAATTTAAATATATTAGAATCTAATTACAAGCGATACATATATTTAAGCGCAAATTTTGTTTTCTACATAGTTAATAAGAACGTAGTAAGAAATTTTGTAATTTTTATTATTTTGTATTTATTTCTACAATCATTTCGCACCATTTTGCGTGTATCAAAATAGGTATATGGATAATTTTTATATAAATAGTTTAAATTGTTGAGATAAATAAATTAAAAATATTTTTTGTTACCAATTTAGACCTTGAAAATATTTATAAACAAACGTCGAGTGTATTCATAGAGCATGATGCATTATAAAGACAATTTTTACAATATAACACAAATACAAGAAATATAACATTGCGTTCAGAAAGACAAAACGCAATGACAATTTTTTTTAAAGATTTTAAAATAAAAGCATAAAATATATGAAATATATGAACATTTAAAGAGAATTAATCTTTACTTTGGTATATTATTTTTTTGACATTGATTAGTAACTGTTATATTTTCTAAAAAATTTACACATTAGATACTAATATGTAATTTCTATTTTACCTTTTTCCAGAGTTCCCAGGATTATATTTGAAAAAAGTTATAGTAGAATATGTTCATATATAGATATATTCTTTTCTTTTCTAAATTATATTTTTCATCAATTGCAATACAACTAATAAAACATGCCATCATATATAAAACTATGTATTATTGTAATATGATAATGTATTAAAATAAATTAATGTATGTATATATATATGCGTCATTATTAGATTAAAAGAAGTAACCATTAACAATAAAATATATGATTTATGGTAAATCCATTTATTTTACAAAATATCCGAAATTTAAAAAAATTACAAATTGCACACATAGCTTTTAATACAATATATTTTAGTGGTATGGGCTAAATTTTGTTGTAACTAATTACGTTAATATTTGTCTTGTGTATATATAACTTCATTATGTTGCAGCTATTATACCCTTTAATAAAAACATAAACAAATGTATACAATTTTTCACCTAGAAGTGCTCGTATTAATTTAACTGTGGACATATATTTTTAATTATAGAATAATTATAAATGACATTCAAAAAAATATTTTATTGAATACACGTAAGTTTTCAAAATTATGTATGTATTACTTAAATGTTATTATTATTATTACGAAGAAATAGGTCCGTATATGCTTAAAAAAAATTTTTTGATAAATTTTTAATTATAGATATATATTTTTTCTGATTAGAAAAATATATATATATTTTAAAAATAGTTTTATTTGTTTATATAATATTCAATTAAAATAAGGTAAATATAATAAAATTTATATATTTACAATAATTATAATATGATGGTATGCATAAAACAGAATAATTTATAATTTATTTAATGTAGCGAATTATAGTATTATTATTAATGTCAATAATATATAAATGTTACATGTAAAATATTATATGGAAATGGAAGTGAACTTAATAAATCCAAAAAAAACAAAAAAAAAATTTAAGAAGTATATTAAATTTATAGCGTTAATAAAAATTGTGATAACTGCTTTAATAAAGTATAAAAATATATCTATACTGATGTAAATTATATAAATGAAATTAAAATAATCATATTTTTCATATAATAGAAAATCGTATAATATTTAATTTAATAAGTAATGTCTATGGCACATAGCATTATATATATTATTCACAGAGAATATATGTTATAACTCTGTTGTTCGATATAATATATATTATTGAAAATTCCAAATAATTAATTTAATACTCATATTGTAAATATCATGGAACCTTTAAAATATATATATTTATATAATATATCCTAAAAGAAAAATATACACCCTTATTTCATAGGATATATTGTTATATAGATTAGATATGATAAAATTTTCAATATATTAATAAATACATAGTTAAATACATGATTTTTTATTTTGTTTGTATAACACTTTTTGGCATTCGTTAATAATGGGAAATTATCTAGGTGTACGCATTTTATATAATATAAATTATTATTTATACTAATATAACATATTTATTTTTAAATTAATTATTTTATTTTTTATAAATAAAAAAATATATATTATCTTTTGTTTTAAATTCATAGGAAAAAGAGCTTTCAGAATTACCATCAAAACAGCAATACGCTATTTTTGATAAGGCAGATGTTAGTTGTGATGATAATTCATTTTACACATTGGCAAAGAATCACATACAAAAACAGCCATGGCTTAAAAATGTTTCTAACAAAATACTTAGTGCCTTATGTTATGCACATAAGAAAAATAAGGAAGGCAACTTTAAAGGTGATGATTGTGATTACCTGTACTTTTGGTTGGGTGAAATATTAGACAGAAATTTAACAAATAGACATTCCTTTTACGCTGTTATGCACACATTTAAATATTTACTAGAGAGCCATGGAGGTCTGATTATATGCAATTATGATAAATATGATATGACTGAAAAAAATTTTATGGATATTAAGCATTTATTTGATTTTTCGAAGGATTATGATATGCTTAAAACATATTTTGATACACCAAAAGAGTCTTGTAGTGATTCTTTTAATATATATATCAGTGAACGTGTCATAAAATATAACGCATGTAAAAACAGTTGTGATGTATCTAATAGAAAAGATGTGACTTGTAGTGCTTTTGATAAATATTTTAGTGGCAAGAAACAAATGAATTTACTTAAATGGACATGCAATTCAGGAGGAAATCCAGCTAGTTTAGCAGAAGGACAACAAAATAATGAAGGGGTGTCACAAACACAGGTACAAGAAGAAGTACATAGAATGGGTGCAGAGGCACAATTACAACAACGACAAGAGACACAACCAGAGCTACAACAGCAATTAGAGGCACTTCCACTAGAAGAGAAAGAGGAAGAATTATTACAAATTCAAGCACATACAGCTCTTCATATGCAAGTTCCTTTAAGAAGTACACCTGCAGATAAAAGTGGACAGCAATTAATGCAAGAAATTTCGGAAAACATTGATTTCCCAGTTGAAAGTCCAGAATCGGAGACCTTTATTGGTATTTCATATCGCTCTTCAGATTATTCTTCTTCAGAGAACATGGTCATTTCTCCTTTGGCTATAGGGATTGCAGTTTTGTCTATTATACTGTGCAAAGTATTTATTAATGCCAATAAAAAATGAAATATATATAACATTATATTAAACAAATTTTATTAATTTTGAAATGAATCTACAAATATTGTACATATAATATG
>NW_021629173.1:29843-33963 GCF_002157705.1 Plasmodium gonderi
GTAATATTATAATGGATAGAAATACAATAGAAGATTATACGATTACTGATGTTTTAGATTCAAGGAGAAGATTTAATGTAAAATATAGAAATATATAATTCTTCCGTTTAGGACTCGCAAAGTTATACTTTTGTTATATATATTTGTATGAAGATAAATAATTCTGTACATTAATAACTCTACAAGAGAAGGAAAATAATTAGTTTCTTTTACAATAACATAATAACAAATGGAAATTAATATATTTATCATATAAATAAGTGTTGTATTTAAAATTGCAATATTTTTATGTATTCAGTACGCATAAACATATAGTAAAAATTATACATATACCAATTCCAAAATACATAATAATTCAGAATATGTTTTAGTGTTTAATACCTAGGTTTATTGTTATGTCTTATTATTTACAGTTATTTTTTTAGTATAATATCATATTTGGAAATAAGTAGAATGCATTTTATTTTATTATATATATTATTTTATAGTGAAAATAAATATTAACAAAATATATTATAGAATAAAACATTTTGAATAAATATTATATTAATTAATTTTTTATGTTAATATTTATTATATTATAGTGATGTTACAAGAATATTAACATAAAAATGTGAATTTGAGATCTTATTATACATTTTCTGCATATAATGATAAATATGTTGTTATTTATACTGATTTTAAATTACAACAATATTATAATCAATTTTTTATATTTTCATTTTACTATTTATGTATTTATGATTGCTATTGTTTTTGTTTTCGAAAATTTGAATGCACATTTATTCTAAGCAAGAAAATATACAATGCATATAAAGGTATGCTTACTTGTAATACTATTATTAATTAAAAAAAAGTGTTAGTCATACATTTATTTATTTTATGTATAATATAAAACATTATATATTTTAAATAATATTAATTAATAAATATTATTAAGGGTATTCATAACCAGTTGCATATTAATATATAAACAACAGTTCTGAAACAGTCAATGTTCTCTATTTTATTTGAGTATATCATTATACTTTATTGTTTAATTTAGCACTGCAGAAGATGTATAATTGTTATGGATTCTTACATTTGAAGTATAATTTCTCGTTTTTACAGTATGTATATTAATGTATATATATATTAAATAATAAATTCACACACATTTATTTATTTATAATCTAATTGAATATCCTAATAGTAATAATTGTTAATTATATAATAATAAATATTTGATTTATTATTTGTGCATCATAGGGAATAACCGAATTATTATATTTTTTGTCGTCTTATAATGTATGCTCAAACAATATAAATTTGTTTATATATATATATATATTTATTGTTTTTTTTGTTTTTAGTTCATCGTTATTAATTTTATTTCTTATTAATCATGTAATAAAAAAACAATATGAATATAAGTTCTATACTACACAACTTAATCTATTGGAGACTTTTATTGAGGAGGAGTATTTTTATTTTTGTTTTAAAAGATCTTCAGTTTAAGAAAACTGAATTAATTATAAATTTGAAAAAACAACACATGATAAATAACATAAGCATATCAGTTCTTTGTATAAAATATATAAATTTTGTTGTTCTCTGTGTTGTAAATATTTTGGGGAAATCACATTCTATAATTAAATAAAAAATTATGAAATTGAAATGAAGATAGTAGTAAGTTATCTCATATTGAAATTTAAATATCAGTTTTATTTTACTTTATCTTTTATACATTATAACACTCAAATTGAGATATATGATAAACTTTTTGTAATAATTTATCTTTATTTCATTTAAGATTTATTCTAATTCTATAACCTTGTCTAAAAAGAAATAATCTTTTTATAATTATATTAAAATATTCAATTTGTTAAAAATGCTTTATGATAAAGAATTACATAAAGGCTGTATAGTTGTATTTCTGGGAATTTCAAATATTACAGATCATAATTTCCGTTCAAAACTATGATTTTTTATACTATGTTTCTAATACGTTTTATATTGTTATCATAATATCTTCCAATGGTGTAAATTTTCATGAAGTATTTAGATGAAATGAAAACATAAATTTAATAAAACCACTGCATATAATATTAATTTTTATCATGATAATATATAAATTTTTTTTTAATCTCTTATATATGCTTTAATGCAATCTCATTATAAAAATAGGGAACATAAAAAATTGTAAAATTTCCTAAACATAAATATTTAAAAGAGACTACTTTCCCAAATGTTAACAAGTGAGTGCTTGCAGATATCTATTTTTCAGAATAAGTTCTAAGGAATGAAAACACGGTTGAACTCATGAAGCAAAGGAAATTATAAAAAAATTTGAAGAACATTTAAATCTTTCTCTTTTTTATATTATTCCTGAATTGGAAGACATAATTTTTTATTCATATTTTCACTTGTTTTAGTTTTCACATATATACTGAGATATTTAATTTTAATATATTACTCAGATATATAATTCACTTTCTTAAATTTTATTAATTTATTTTAGAACTTTTTTTTCATTAAAATGATCATTGTGTAATAGAATGATATAATGCTTCGAATAATTTTTGGAAAAATTGGAAAATCAATTTTAATCTGTATTTCTTGATATTAATACACCGACAATATCATTTTCATAATGATGTGATTATTTCTTCGTTACAGAAGCATAATCACCAGTATTCTTGTTTTTTAAGGGGTTGTGCTTCCTATCTTAATGCGGAGGATTACTTTTTTTTGTTTTTAATGAAACCAGATTCCTTGTGAGTTATTAGAATATATACACTTCTATCTATATTTACATGAAATCGACATTTCAATTATTGTCGAAACTTATTATCTGCATCTATTGAGCAATGACTTTTCCATAACATATTGTATGCTTATTTTGTTTACAGATATTCAATAAATACTCAATAATTTATAAGTATTTATAGAAATTGTGATAGTTTTCTTGTACTATGTTATTACATTGTAATTTTATATTAAAAGAATAAATATAAAATATATTCAAAGAGCACTTATAAATACAAAATTAAAAAGAACAATTAAAATTGATAAAATTTGTCGCTGGAAAAAAATTCATTTTCACATATCAAACACTATTTTTTTTAATTTAATATATAATATACACAACATTTTTTTTCAACATAAGATTTTAACATTTCTGATTTATTTCGGAGTCATTATTGGAATTAATATAGTTTGCTATATTGAAAATATTTATTAAAAAAAAAATAATAATCAAACAAAGTGTTATTTATATATTATATTTATTTTAATAAGATTATCAAAATTTTCTTCTAAAGAATATGGTTTATTTTATAAAATTTTTATTACCCTAAAAAAAACGGAAAAACATTACAATTTCTCCTTACAGAAAATAATAGTATTAGCTATATTACAATGATTTCAGGTTAATTTAATATGATAAAAAGCTACATAAGTATGTAATAATTCTCAAAAAATATGCATAATTATTTCAATTTTTAGAATGTGAATAAAAATAATATACATAATTATACTTAGAATAAAATTTAATGTGTTTATATGATTTTTAGTATTTATAAATGTATTGTATGCATAGTAGATTGTGAAAATAATATAATTGAGAATTTGAGGAAATCATATTTTTTCGATAAATATTTTGTTTCAATTATTAGAAAATTTAATTTTAATTTTAATAATCTAGTTTTTGTAAGACAACATGCGCATTTGTATATCACCATATTATGCCATATTGAGTACTAATACTTTATATAATTATATAACAGTGTAGATGAACATGTAACATATTTAATAAAACATTATCTTATTGAATTATTTGTTTACAGATTTATTAAAAGCAAAATGTGTTTATTTTTATTTACATATTTAAGTACATCTGTATGCTTTTTTTTTTTTTAAAATTTTTAACTTTTATTATATTCATTTTACCTCATGCAATACATAGTTTTATATGTTTGATAAAATTCTATTTACTGAATTATAATATATGAAATTATATTAACAAAGCTAAAACACTATAATAAATGAAAATTTTCATGTTGATATACTTTGCTTGATGTACCACAGTAAAAAGTTATTTTTATTGCTAATATAAAAGGAAGAGAATTAATAATTTAAG
>NW_021629174.1:0-11131 GCF_002157705.1 Plasmodium gonderi
TTTCAATGAATTTTCCTATACAAAAATATTATAAAATATATTAATGCTATGTTCTATATATATACACTATACTAACATAAAATTTTATGTTTTTTATAAAAATCACTTGTTATACCTTATAAGACATATTATAATTGAAAATGTTACTACAATAATTGTAGATAGTATTAGTATTATCATTATATTTTTATATATATTAATGATATCCCTATTTCTTCATTATAAATTTATCTTATTTTTGTTTCATATATAATAATATAATGTTCTTAATATAGAGTATCCGATTTACCATGTGATAATGAATTATAATAATAATATTATACGATAACTTCTTTCTTTTAATTCACTGATATATATATATATATCATTTCTGATTATCATTTTCACAATATTAGGTATTAATTATGATAAAATACTTTACATCTAATATACTAAGCGGAAAAATAATTTATATATATTGTGTTATATAAATATTATATTAATAAATATATAATCTTTATAGAATTTAGCTATAATTGTGAATTTATTTATTCAATAATATTATATAAAAACTTTATGATATTATTATGTTTTATTGTTTTTATTTATACACTTTCAAAATAAATTATGTTGAATTTTTTTCAAATTTAATATTGCATATCCTTGTGCTAAGGTAAATTATATGTATATTAATAATATAATAATAAATAATGTAGAATATTTATATCATCATAAGAAAACATTTTGAAAACATTCTATATATATTAATGTTATTAATCATTTAATTTCTAATTCAGCATAGTACTAAAAAAGTACAATAAGTAATAATATATGCCCGATTCATCATATGTTTACCATTCCATATATAATATGCAAAAAATATATTTTTATATATAATAATATATAGTATTCATATAATGTTCATATACTTACGTTTAAAATATTCATAACATTTTTAATAATTAATTTGATATAATAAAATATGCATATATTTCAATTATTCTGTTTAATATATCTATACATCAAATTAATTATATAATGGTGTTCAAAAACCTTATTACATGTGTATACAAATAATGAATTAAAATTGTCTTCAAACATATATTGCTGATTTTGTATTAATATACCACTAAAAATATGGATTATGTGTCTTTAATATATATGCAGTATATTATCTATGAACTGGTAATAAAAAATATAAGTATAATGTAATTATACTCATGAAAATTCAAATTGTGATAATAATTGAATAATGTATATATAGTAAATATTTAAGCATACCGTGACAATTTATTATATAATATTAAAGAAAAGGATTTTTTAGTATTATAAATTATGCTAAAAATATATGACGAAGTATAATTTATACAATTATCCCTAAAATATGTTATTTTACTAAAAATATTTGATGGTATTATGTTTATTATATAAATATATTAAATTTGGTTACTCATAAGTTATATTTTAATATATAAGGACATAATTTACAAAAATAATATAAAATTTTTATATTATGGTTCATTTTATTTACACGTCTTATTACGATAATTCCTTCTTTTACTTTACATATAATTTTATATGTTTCTCATAATTTAATTACTTCAGAAATCCTACTTTTATTTACAATATAATAATGTATAAGGAAGTATTTTAGTAAAATTATAATTATATATTTGACCCAGATAAATAAATTATATTCATTCTTTCGTAATCTGAAGCTAATACTGTATCATAATTGTTTGTTGAAGAAAATATATGTTTTATATATTTTTTTAAAAAAGAAAAATAATATTATTAAAGAAGTATTTTTTATAAAACAGATAAAAAATATATGGAAATAAATTTACAAGAATATAATGATATAAGTAATGTCCTAACATTTATTATAATTTATTGTAATATATAAAATATCGTACATGAAGTATTGCTTCCTTATAAAGACAAATGCACCTATTATCAAAATATAAAATATGTAATTGTCTATATATATAACATCAGAATTATAGAATATAATTATTTATTAAATAGAAACAAGGGTATTCAAATATAATATAATACCTATTCTCGAAATGTTTTATATATACAAAGCCATAATTATTTGTATCATAGTAAAGTAAAATGAAATGAAATTGTGTATTGAAAGAAATAACAAAATAGATAGTAGTGTTATAATGTAATATTTAACATAGATTACTATAATATTTGAAACAAACACATAACAAAAAAGAATAAATGAATCTCATTATTATGAGTGTATAAGAATCATTGATGCAATATAACAATATAATTTACATTTTACCGTTTTAATCTTATAGAATTATCGTAATTTTAGGACTCCGTTTTTTTATTATTTCATTAAGTGAATTCCTTTTTAATGATTAATATATATATTAAACATTAAGTTATATATCGCTAAAATTATTAATTTTATAATTAAATATGTACTGCTTTTATACTATGATTGTCACATAAAATTGATTCACATCTACTGATAAAAAAAAAATAATAAATAAATAATAATATTTATAATAATAATTGAAATTTTTTTTTTTTTCAAATTAGAATTATTTTTTTGTTTTATATGATTTATTACTTATTTCGCAATATCAACATAAAATGATTTCTGGTGTCATTTATTATATCACTAATGCTTTTGTTTTTATAAATACAATAATAATATATGATACGTCTTTTTGAATATATTACACTATGCTATATGTGCATATAGAATTAGTTATTATGAATAAAGCATGAACATTTTACTTGTATAATACACTCTTAATATAATATATTAGGATATTTTATTATTTATATATTAATTTTATAAGTTTTAATAATAATAATTTTTGAACAAGAATTAATTATTATATACTACACTATTTCATATGGAATACATATTATATGAAATATTATTGTCATCTGTTAGTATTTCAATATATAACTGATTTACACTTACAAATAGATATACCAAACACATAAAATCATGTATAAAGAAAAATATTGCGTTATAAAAAACTACATAAACTATAATATGTTCAATAATATAAAACAGTTTGTATTTTTTCACTTATAAATAATAAATAAAAATATTGTTGTTTAAAAAAAAATACATTAAAAAAAAGTAGTATACAATTATATAAATAATTAAAGTTTGTTGTGAGAAGTATTTATATATTACATACTTGTATTATACACAGTTATTTGAAATAAATAATTAAATAATTGTTATAAATATTCCATTAAGAAAATATAATTATTCATGTAGCAGGCGTGAGAACGACTATCAAGTTTTATAACAATTTATTTTGTTTTTCACAAAATTGTATAAATATTATGTGTTATCTCGATTCACGTGAAAATCGTTTCATACATTATATTTTGTAATTTAAATTAACAAAATTTTGCAGAAAATAATTGTACTAATTTAAACAAATATTATATGGAGCAAAATTCTGTACTATTATGATAAATTAAAGCAATGAATGAACGCATATTAATCAAGGAAATATTATTTGTGACATATATGGTTTTATAATCATAAAAGCTCATGTTATTGAAGAAATGTTTATTAAACACGAGAAATATAAAAGTTTAATGCACATGAGATATATAATAATTGTTCTTAAAATACACTTTTATATGTATAGAAATTATAATGTAAAATTTTTTTTTAGAAATAATCGCTCAATATAAAATAAATATTTGATTAATTTATATAGGCTTAAAATCATATTATTTTACATTGGATCTTATTCTAAAATAAATAATTATAAAATACCTAAATGATTATATATAAACTGTAAGTGTTTATTTAAAATTCTATAAATTACTACAATTCATTTTAACAGTTTTATAAATATATTTTTCCCTGAATATGAAATTACTAAAACCTTATAGCTGATTGAATATTATTCTATTATTATAAAATTTTCATATTTTATTAATTATAATTATATATAAAACTTCAATAAACAATAATAATTAAAATAAAATAACATGCATGTTATTTTTAATAACACATATTAACCTTATGAATATTTTATATTTATCCAGAATACTTATAAAATTATATAATGCTCAAATTGTATGCTACATTAAATGTTATTCATTTATACTCAATATTAAATGAGTTTTCTATTTATATATTATCATGATTTTTTACATTATTTTATTTAATTTTATAAGAAAATATGCTTTATTTAACTTATAATTACTATTATTTTTGAATATACATAGTAATTTATAATCACAAAGTTAGAAGACATTGTAACATAAAATATATAAACAGTAAAAAGAATAATTTTTCCATTATTCATTTTATATATCCTTATTTATAAAAATAAATTTAATTCTTTTTATAAATATCATGAATTTTTTTAATTAACCATAGAAGTATATAATCCTATATGCAATGGATAATTCATTTGTGCGTTACAAATATTTTAATGTAAATTTTAATATCATAATATTTTCGTATATTATATTGTATAAATACTATATCATTGTTTCTAATTTAATGTTATTTTATTATATATGGTTGTTAATCTATGTTTAATGTAGCCTTTTGTCCATATTTCCTATATATAATGAAATTATGGACAATTATTAAAATAAAGTTAAAATTGGATACAGCTGGACTATTGAGGACACTGTATGTAAGAATAATCATCAAAAAAGCATAATAAAAAATATTAAAAGTCATGAAATCCTGGAAGAACAAGAAATAGCACTGAAGCTATGTTATATTTATATTATATTCAATCTATGCTTTATAGAACAATGGAAAAATCTAACTGCATATATCTGTATTTTTGGCTTTCTCATAATCTTAAATAAATAAATAATATGAAGGTTATCACAGAAAATTATGATAATATGCTTAAATTGTATAAATCTATGAGTACATAAATTCCAAATCATAAATGAAATAACAATAATATTCAAATTACAGAGGAACATTTACCTATCATAAAAGGTATGTATTATATTCATAATTATTCTACAAAGGGAAATAATAATGATATATATGGCGAATCATTTTTTAATAAAGTAATTACATTTAAAATAAATTATTATAAACAAATGAAAACAAAAGAAATATTAACTTGTTATACAAAAGTGACAGCTGTAACACAAACAGTAATGTACTGAAAAAATAACATTGCATTTCCTATTATAATTAAACTCTTTGTAACGTCATTAATATCTATTTTATTGTTTATTTTATATAAGGTTAAATATGTGATTATTTTTATTTGTTTATATTATAAATCATATTTTTGAATATATTAAAAATAAATAGTTTTATCTTGAAAAAAAATATATTTTTAATACATAAAATTTTTTAATATAAAGAAGTTCATATCATTTAGTTCTTATTTGAAACGTATAATGTGATATAAAAGGAATAAATGGAACTATATAGGTGAACAAAAAAATTGATTTCAAGAACCCTAAATATCTAGTAGTATAAGAAGAGATGAAGAACATTATATGTTATGTAATTATCAAGGATATTAATATTCATTATAAGGTATGAATAAATTATTAATTAACATTAATGTAAATAATTGGACAAAAATATATTAGGATATTTTTTTATGAATCACATCATATATAAGTGGAATAGTTTTTATATGGAATGAAAAAATATGCTTTAAATTATCTGTTAATTCAAAATATATCATTTCAAAATAAAAATGTTTTAAAGATAAAATTATGTTAACACATGATATAATAAATATTGAATAGAATTTCTATGAATAAATTTTAATGTTATTCTTTTATTCAATACTTTAATTTTCATTAGTAAGGTGATTCATAGGAGACAAGACACCTGTACATTTATCAATTAATTATAATAATAATTAAATTTTAATTTATTTTATAATGAATTTTCACATATTATTATTCTAAGATTAATATATACTCTGTATTTTATTATATTAATATTTCACCTTGTAGTGAATATATATTATATAAGTAAAGGTAAGTACAGACATCTAATTTTTAAATTATTTGTTTTGTTTACGTTAATTTATTTAGCTTTTCTATTAGAATTCATTTTATCATTTTTATTTTTTAATTAATTCAGAAATATTCTTAATTAATATAATGTAAACGTATATTAGTATTTATATAAATTAGCATTAAAAAAATATATACTAATTTTCATTTATAATATCTTTCATAATTATTCTTATATGCAAATAAATATATGATACGTATGGGAAAATTTAACATGGAATAAGGTTTTATATTATAAAAGGTTTAAATATATATTTATAAATAAATGAACGCAAAATATAAACTTTTATTTTATATATAACTTTTACACTCATTTTTTTAATAAATACACTAGGAATTCCTTGTGTTTTTATATATCCTATATATAAAATAGACAAAATTAATAGGTTAATTTGATTATTATCTCGTATGGTATAAGCGATATATAGAATTCTTATTATAAGTGAAATAAATATATTCAAGAAATGTAGTAAATAGTATCTTATATATATAAAAATAAATTGCGTTTCAGTATAATATACCTGTTTATTTTTTAAGTTATAGATATTACTATTTAATTCTTGAATAAATGTGCTTTCTGTATATTTTTCTGTGAAATATACATATATAATTTTTTATAATAGAGTATATAAGATGCATTTTTTAGTCATGTATTCCAGTTTATGCATAAAAAAGTGAAATATGTATTTATTTTTTTTTATTTAACCATACACAATATACTATATTAAAATTTATAATTATCTGATTCACCGTGTACAAATCCTATAGGTGCGTTTCGTACCTTAGTTATTAGTGATTATATGTCATTATATGAATACAAGTATTTTTTACATAATAATATCGTTTGCACGGTATTTATATGGGATATATTGATTATAATCAACCTCTGTGCATTAATTAAAAAAAAATTCATCTTTCATTCACTCATTGAATTTATTTGAGCCTATGCAGAATTTTCTTACTTTTATTTTATGTATAAAATTACTTATGTCTAACTAGATATTCTTTAAATTTTGATTAAATGAAACATTTTTTATATTATGATTATATAAAAATGGTTAATTCCTTTAAATACAGAAGATATATTATTATCGAAATACACAGGGAAAATAATTATATTTCAATTTTGCTAATTATACATAGATATACAATCTAAGATATAAAGGAAAACTGCAAAAATTTAATCATTAATAAATAAATGTATGATTCGGTGTTATTAGACGCAGAAGAGAAAATAAATTGGTTCCCTTAAGATTTCTATGCAGAGAAATGAATGCAAATTGTGTTTTTAATGAACTTCCGTAATAATCTATTATATCGAGTCAAAGTATCAGGATAAAATTTTAGAAAAAACAAAAAAAAACTAATTATGTTTGATAAAACATATGATTATAATTTGTTTACAAAATTTGAATAGTGGTTGCTCATATTATGTGATGAGGTATAATTATCTATAAGAATCATTAATATTGTACATAAAATTATAAAATATATACAATATAAAAATAAAATAAATTAAATATAAATTTTAGATTTTTTTTAATTTCAATATTCTGAAAAAAATAGATAATATACATTTCTATTGAAAAAAAAATTGAATTCAGAATTCATTATGGAACGAATTTGTGTAGATAAAATGATATTCTGTGATAAATAAATAAAAATTTACGATCATATTCATTGAAAAATACATGATAACTTACATATAAAAGTTAACATAAATGAAATTATTGCTTTAATTTTGTAATGGATATAATTATTTTAAATTATAAAATTTTTAGAATTTACATGTTAAAAAATAATTAAAAACGTAAAATATTATGAATAAGGTAATAACAGAAATGTAATACTCTATTAATAGTGTTATATATCTCATTACATTAATATATATACTATATTTATATTATTTATACTCTTAAATATAAATTTATAATACAAGAAATTAATGTTTAAGACGTATATGTGTTAAATAAAATATATATTTATATTTATTATTATATAAAATTACACTCCATAATCACTTATTATTAAACGATGAAGTTTATGGCATCATAATAATATAATGTACACGATATTTATATGTATATCATGTAAAATAAGATAATTTATCTTATAACATTTCTGTATATTTGTTTTATAAACGGATAACTAAATGTGAAAATATGAAAATTACTGCAAACCTTTCATTGATATAGTGATATATGAGGATTAATAAATCTGTAAATTATACATATTTACTAAAAATATTGTTCAACAAGTGTAATTTGTCCCTTTCTTTCTCGCTATAGAAGGATTATAAATATAACACATGGAAAGCTTTAAAATAACAATGTATTATTATATACAATTTTTATAATAATTGATTTATTTATTTTATTCTATCTTTATTCATAACATTAATCAAATATCCATAATGTTGTAAAATAAACTGAATACAATAATTTGAAGAAATATTATTGTAAGGAACTTATTGATAACTATTTTTTCTTCCATGATTTCATAAAGAAAAATAATAATTAATGTATATAAAAATAATTTATCATTATTTCAATAAATATAATGAGTAATAAGAACTTGAGGTAATATTAAGAAAATTTTATATTCTTATATAAATTTTATTATTTAATTTCGCAATTGAATTATATATTATTAAATAAACAATATGTTTACTTCTATTTTTAACTTATATTTTTCAATATATCTATAAATTTATAAACGGTTACAATGTTTTTATGATATAATATATTGTTTAAAAAATAAATATAGTAAATTGTACACTTCACTTAAGATAATAAAATTTCATTACTATTTTATATATTTTATTCTGCACATATAAATCTAATATATATCTTTAACAATGCCCAATGTAATATTAATTATTCATTTTATTAATTAATAATTCGTTTATATTTATTATAATACAGTGAAATTCCTATAAACTTAATATATTATATGTATTTATACTTTGAAATATTCATATATTCTATATTATTTATTTTTACTGACGATTTTTCATTAGTTGCCAAATAAAGATCAAATATACGGAATCCTACTTGATATAAATCATGATTTTGAAAATGAAATACAATATGATAATACAGGTGTGTCATCAACTAATGATCCGGTATTACGAAATATAGCCTTATATATTTCAAAAATTTATAACCATTTTAATGTTCTTTGTTCGATACATTCATATCCTAAAGAAGATTGTAAGGATATATGTAAATATATAAACAAATGGTTAAACCAAAAAAAATCCATTTATACATGTGATAATCAATGCAATTTTAACAAAACACTATGGGATAAATATATTGAAGAGTTATGGAATAGCTTAGTGAAGAAAGATGAGGGCATTGAATGGTGCTCTAGAGATAATGAAGTAAATACAAATGCATTTCCCACAAAGATGATTCCGAATAGTTGTTATAAAAATGCTCCCACTGAATTCTCTATTAGCTGTGTGGACAATGAAGTCGTTCGAATAGTTGAAAGGGTGACAGAATGTCCCATTCATGATGCTTCGATAGACGAAATCTCAACTAGGTTGTCAACAAAATCTACAATGATTGCTTCAGTGGGCTACATACTTTTTGTAATGGTTGTAATTGTTTTTTCATTTTATAAAGTAAAAAAAATATTACTTTAAAACTACGACTGAATTGAGTGTATATTAATTCTTAATGTCTAATATTCACCTTATAATAGTAAATATTTATTACTTCATGGTTTAATATAATCATTCATTTACAGTTTAGTCCCGTTAAAAGCAATTATTACAGAATAATCGAACGGATTAAAGGATTTGGTAAGAGTAAGAATGAGAAAGAAATTCAATGCAATTTCAAAAATTGGGGTACTTCTCAAATGTTTTCAGAAAATGATAATTGCAAATTACATTATAATAACAGCGTAATATAAAAATATTTCTAGATGAATTTAAAAAATAAGGAAGTAGGAGAATAAAATCATCCGAAAAAAGTACATATAATATAGGATGAATATAAATTAATTAGTTTAGTAAATTAACATATAGATCCTAGTATTATATTTTTATAAGAATTTATAATTCAATTATATATGTTATTTATATATATATGCTTAAGATTAATTTTTATTTTACATTAATTTTAACTGTTAATATTTTAAAATGTGTATTATTAGATAAATCATGCCATAAAAAAGTATATTCATGTAAATTAATTTAAACAATGAACCAGAAGAAGTATATTTAGGTTAATAAATTTATTATCGTATATAAAAGTAAAATTGAGAAAATCCATATAAATATATTTTATTTCTAGCCTTAAAAGGAAGAGGAATGTATAAGGATTTCAACGGAATTTATTGACACACACGTTTAGAATATTTATATATTGAAGCATTATTTACATGGTTCCCAACATTAACACTTTAATATAAAAATAGTTATCTCCACTATTATATATTAAACAAAATGACATATAATTAACTTTGCAGAAATAATATTGGCTAATAAAATTTGTTTTATTATTCATATGTAATTGTTCAGCTTGTTATACATATTCTTCAATAATAAAATTCATTTTTATGATTGCCTGCTTTATTACAAATTTTAAGAATTACGGATTTATTTATTTTTTACTCTTGATATTTTTAATGCATACGTTTCTTTTCATTGTTAAATTCTTATATTTTATGAATTCATGATATATATCCTTTTGCTTATATGTTAAACTAATGGTATTTATATAATATCTTCGTGATTCTTCATTTAGTTTTCATATTTAAATGTAATTATCGTTTTTCATAGATATTATACAATATTTATATTTATGTATATATTTATTTCGTTTCTTGTTATATGTTTAATTTTTTGTTTTTTTTAACAATCTGGATAATGTATTACCATAGCACATTATATATATTAAATTTAATAATTCTAGTAACTGTATCTTGTTTTTATTTTTCTTATATATATGTGATTACAGAATAAATATATTATAGATAATATTAGCAACATATATTAATATTATAAAGAAATTCGAAGCAATTTTTTATTACATATTTATTGACGCACATATTTTTATTTATTTTCCTTTATTATATATATGTAATAGTATAAATAATTATATATATGATG
>NW_021629175.1:0-1431 GCF_002157705.1 Plasmodium gonderi
TTTTTAATTAAATTTTCTTTATGTATTAATGCATTATGTAGCGTTTTAAGAACATCTTCACTAAACTTAAATATGGAATAATTGCTAGTGGCAACGAAATAGTAATTTGCAAGTTGCTTTTTATCTTTTGGTTTTATTTTAGAAGCATCTGAATATGATGTGATAGAATCCATTGAATTTTTAGTTTTTTCTAAATGATAGTCATATCTTCCTCTAATATATTCCATCTCTTTCAGTACAAATTTTATAGAATTTATAGCATATTTATTATCTATTTCTTTTTCGATTTTCGTTATATAATGAGAAAATGAATTATAAGAACTTTTATATTGATTTTTAAAATTGCTATATTGTGTGTATGGCATTTTTTTAATGTCTACTAAATATATTTTAATCATTTCCAACAGTTTTTTAGTTTCGCACATCTTGGGGCACGTTATATTCTGTAATAGCGTTGAAGTATCTGATTTTATTTTAGATATTTGAAGAATATTATTTTTATTTTTATTTAATAAACATTGCAAAAATTCTTGTCTTTTATTATTATATTCATTAAATTTGCTTTCATATGTTATATTGTTCTTTTTTAACATATGTGGATCTTCTAAAGTATTTATTAAACCTTTTAATACTTGTTTTATTGCTTTACAACTATTGATTGCTTGGGGTATTTCTTTGAGAAGTTTATTAACATTACTTTTATAAATTTCATCATATTTACCCTTAATTTCGTTGTGTGATGATGAAATACGTTTAAATTCATCAAAAAAATACATATAATCAAAATATGGACTTAACTGAGAAATTATATAAGAACTAGAATTATCTGTTACATCAATGTAATCTAAATTGTCAGTAGTATTAGATTGTGTATTTCTTTGGGCAGAAGCCAAATTTAATAGTGATGGTGGTATATTTAATTTTCGAGAATTACTTGAGGTATTTTTATTTTTTTCATTTTCAATATTTTCAATGAATGAGTTTGTAATAGTATTCAATTTTTTATTTTCATTTAATCTTTTATTTGCGTTTGTATTAAGTGTAAATGCAACACCTCTATTTATGTATGAGTGGTTTGGTAGTTTTCTTCCAGATCTATGTTTTTCTGATGCCCTAAAAGATGAACTATTATATGAATATGATTTTTAATTCTCACCTTCATTAATTTTATTATTTGCACGATTTATATTATATTTCTTTACTTCAATATCAGATTGGAAGTGATTACGTCGAATTAGATTTCCAGCAAATATTGGCAACTTTAATTTCTTCCTAGTTTTTCTGGATATTCTTCCATTAACATCTATATAAGATACTAAAGTAAGAACATAAATATATAAAATTATTATGTATTATCACGAATAACATGACATTTTTCTATTTAAATTAAAAATAAAAAAGTCAGTTATGCATACATGTGTGAACGCTCAA
>NW_021629176.1:0-5574 GCF_002157705.1 Plasmodium gonderi
TAAAAAATCACTTATAATACTATATGAGAACCCAACAAGACACCTAAACCATCTTAATTATTACATGCTAAGATTATACAATGCTTTGAAATCAATAAGGAATTTAACCATCATAAAGGAATTGTTATATTATATATTCTGATGTATGTGTACAAGGTTTATGGCTTAACATGAATGCGAAAATTCACTTTTTAAAAAAAAGAACTTATATTTAATCTCATAAAACATCTTCACTAGGTTGTATATGCCGTTGCAAACTATATCAGTCCTCTTCACAATCCACACATGGTTGAAGGAAAAATTTATGTTGGGGAGAAAAAACGAAGGGACAAAGAAACTAATTACTCCTATGTTTGTTCTTTTCATATAGGATAAGAAGTTTTTCTAATATGGTGGAATACAAAGTCATACTTCAAATGTAGCATATGTGTAGAAGTGAAAACATTCAATTATTCCCTTGTGCAAAGATTTATATAGAATGACACATGTTTAGTGCAACAAGAAAATTGTAGAAATTTGTGTTTTTAGTTGATCCATGTATCGTTGAAGATATGTGTATGCCCATAAGAGTGTGCCAAAGTGTATAAAATTTATATACCCTTTTTACTTATGAAAAAAACGGAATAAAAAACAATTTAGGAAACTTTAATCTATTCCTCATCGGTGTATAACAAAAATGTACCCTTTTTATAGGCAATATTTTTGTTACATTATGTATTATCCTGTATTAATTCCTTCTTTACGAAACAGGGGCATAGAAAAACCATTTTGTGAAGAGTTTGTAATTCTTATGTAGGAAAAAGCACAACGATAAGCAATAACTTTAAAAAGAAAAATACGCGTACAAATTGTTCAGGGCATGAAAAAAGAGCTTAAAAGAGACGAACGAGTGGAAATAGTTGCACCCACATAAAAGAATGTTAGCTTATATGTGCGCTTACATTACGTGGGGACAATTGATTATGCATGTATAGATGTGCATATAAGTAGAAAGACTAGAATCCTAGCAAAAATTACAGTTCTAAATAAAGCTACTATTGGAGAGGCAATATCATTATTGCCGTTTCGGAAAAACGTGAAGGAGAAATGGAAAAGTGCATAAAAGACTATTTTCAAAGGCACATTAAAAATTACTTCTTTAAGTTGTTCTTAAAAGCAACAAATGAAAATTAAAATACGATTACACTCCTTTGCATATGCTATTATGAAAGTATCAGGTATTGCGTTAAAATGAGAATGAAGCACGAGCTCGAAGTTCTATATATTTTAACCTGTAAAATATATCATACATGTGCATATATATGTATAAGTGTACTCATTTATA
The DNA here is from genome assembly GCF_002157705.1 of Plasmodium gonderi. Lineage (NCBI taxonomy): Eukaryota > Apicomplexa > Aconoidasida > Haemosporida > Plasmodiidae > Plasmodium > Plasmodium gonderi. Next base: position 1,325 of record NW_021629176.1, read on the forward strand.
TATTATCACATGCATATATGCATACTATGCTGTAAATACTTTCCTAAAGTGAATATAAACTGGGGAAAAAATGTATGCACGAAAGTTGTGAACTTAGCAGGATTCCCTATTATTAGAATCATGAAACGTTGTACGAGACAGAATAAATTTCTTTAAAATAAACTTTAATTTTATTCTCTGTAAGGTTTATATATTAAAAAGAAAAGTAACGAAAATGTGAAAAAGATATAGAAGACTATGTTGAAATTGAGAAGATGAGAAAGAGTTGGTCCAAAAATTACCGTCAAGATAATTCATATCAGCTTATGCACGTACGTAAATGTGTAAAAATGTAATGAAAGTTTTGTTGCCATCTTATATCCATTATTCTTTTACTCTAATATTTTTGAATTTTTATGGTATAATTATTGTATAAATATAAGAGATAAGTTTGATATGATAAGTAAATATTCATATATACATTTGTATGTACTACCATATAACCTATATCTCTTCACCTTCAAGGGATAAAATTTTCTCATCATGGAAAAAATGTCTTTAAAATACTTTATATTAATGAACCGAGTTTAATTTTTTTATTTCTCATGAAGAATACTGTGGAAGAAGAAAAATTAAATCTCTATATACCACAAAGAGAAATATACAGTAAATCTTAACATATATAAATCCATAAATACGTAGCATTAATTATTTTAGATTATACAAATTAGTGCATATATGAAATTATAAGATTTATTAATAAGGGCAAAAAAATGCGCAATCACGTTAAGTTTCACGTATCACAATTTGTTTTTCTTCCATTACAGAATAAATTCGTGCTTTCGCAACATGAGAAACTATAAAAAATAAAGAAAATGATACTTATTTCTGACGCATTCACATGTCAGTACCATGTCCCTATATGTTGATGACCTGAATGGAACATGTTTGAATCCACGAGCTCATGCTCCTTTAACATATGAAATACTGTATTTACATTTATTTGCATCTTAAGGGAGGAAGATTCCATAGGATGTTAGTATTTTTACATTTTGAGTTGTGTTAAAATACAAGTTATGTTAATCAAATTATGAATGTACATATGACACAAAAAAAAAAATATATTCGACAAAATTGGAAAAAATATCCCCAAAGTGCAAAGTAACGTTATCGGGTAAAATCTCAGTACTTGTCAAGAAACAAAATTGTTACTCCAACATAGCATTCATTAAAAGCAATATATATACGTATTATACGTTTTCACTTATATTACTATAATTTTCTTTGTATCATGATGGTACCAGGTTTTGTCGTAAAAAGGGAAAAGCCATTATGTGTTTTCCCCTGTTTTTAAAATGGCAATATATATTTCACTATCTTATTATGCTCATAAACTTTAACTCATTAAAAAAAGGCATGAGAAAAAAAAATGGAACCATATAATCTTATGAAAGAAGGGTAAAAGGAAAAAATCTTATAATGTATAACACATGTGTGATTTTCATTTAAGGTTATGGGGGCTAACCGAACAAAAATAAAAGGGGTTTGATAGGGTTAGTAACATTAGTTGTATTAACATAACCATGCTCAATATGAAGTAATAATTTACATAAGTGTCTGTTACTGCTTTGTTTGCTTGAGCACCTAAATGTTTGCTTATTCTTTCAAGTGGAACATTTATGAATAATCATTTTACTATTTTTTAAACCCAATTGAAAGTGAATGAAAGCAAGGTTATACTGAGCCTATTTTATAAACAGTTTTTATTTAGTTATATGAATGCCTTTTGATAAAAAAGATACTTTAAGTCAAGAACTTCCCACGTATGCACTTATACACAGAACCACATAAAGGTTATACACACTTTTCATATGCTTGTGTAATCTCTTATAAATGGCTCTCTAAATGCCTGTATATAACTTGGAAAAATAAAAGTGATATAGTGAGTTTCATAAAAAAATATAATTTTTATGTTAATAATGACACCCAAAATGTGTAGGAACAGACATGTGAGGAATATATCCCATTGTTATTTCTAACCCGTATTTCAAGATGCGATTTCAAAGGGTCATTGAATCTAAGGAAATATATAAGTAAAAAACAGGAATATTTCGCGGATATGTTCATGAATAAATATTTGATGTATGTACTCCACGGTTTTGAAAATGAGATAATTGTTTTCACGTTGCTAGTAAAATTTGGCTTAGAAGAAAAAAAGGCTTAAAAAATGGGATACATATATACATTCACCTTCTTATATATATATGTTTAGTAACGATGATACATACATTGGATGAATCGAGGAATTGAGAATTTTGTCTGAATGTAAATGTTCCGGTGAGGTCAGTTGTGATCATTCCTTCATCCAAAAGGTATAAAAGAAAAAAATGATAACATATTAGATAGCTGAATTTTTAACGTTCTAATTTTTAATAGAACTTGAAATGAATTATATATTCACTCATTTTGTCTCTGGATTAACTGTATTTTGGATTCCTAAATGTAAGAAGATTCCAGTTTGTGGCCGAAAAGGAAATATAACAATTTTAATTTGAATACAGAAAAATGTATTTTTGTATTTATTTTTCATGGTTTAGGTTTTAGACATTATTAAATATCATTTGCACAATTACGCATTAATATTTCATGCTTGAAACCTGTATATATATTGTATAATTTTTTAAAAATATACAAATATGTATATTTTAAAATTTTCTTCAAATATATAAAAATGATATAGACTTAATAGTTTTTTAATAATAGATATTACATCATTATCAGGTCTACAACATATTGATACATATCCTCCAAATATTATACATTGGATTTAATATTATTAGTAATAAAGGTTTATACAAATTAATATATGCACTTTCTTTATGTGAAGATCAACAATATTAAAAGGGTTATTTTAGAAATTACATTATTTTTAATTTGTTCGTATATATTTTTAAATCACATATTTACATAACCTTTTTATTTTCTATATTTAATAGAATTTATAGGAGTTTATTTTTACTTTATGCAAAGCTTTTTGTTGTGTTTTTTGTACAACTCCATTAAGAATAGTTTAAAAGTGATTATTTTATATATGCGTTTTTTTTAAAAATATCAGAAGTATTCTTTTTGAGTTTATTAGTGTAGAAAGTAATCATTTTTAACATGATATATATAATCCACGTGAAAGTATATAAAAATAATGTATTATGCGCTGGAATTAAAACACAGTTGACTCTAATATTTGACATATATAAAATTAATTTTGTAGCTCATCATGATTTATAAAAATATAATTATAATATTGCTTTAAGAATATCAGAACGTGACATATTTATAAAAATTTTGTACAGCTTAAAAAATATAAAAAACCATATATGATATTATTTTATTTCTTTTATTAAAATAACACTATAATAAAAAAATAATTATATATTTTATGAAAATAAAGAAATAAAATCAATAACTTTTGTGAAAAGAAAATATATTTTTACTACTAAATTTAGTAATATAACTTACATTTATCACTAAATCGCTTTGTCATATGAATATATATATATATATATAATTTTTTAATATTATTTAATATTTTTTATATATAAATATATAATATTTAATATAGGAAAACACAAAATAAGGTATTATGGGAAATATTTATTTCTTATTTCTCCATGTACTTATATGTTTATGTAGAACAAAAAAAGCACATAATAAAAAATGCGTTCTCCTAAATTATATGAATTATTTCTATATGGAATAGTACATATATAAAAATATTTTGTATTACTTAATAGATAACATAATTATAAATTCCACTTTATTTTTTATTAAAATATATATATATATGAAACATGAATAAATGATCTAAATGAGACATTTTTCTCTGAATAGGTCTGATAATGTAATCTCCACATATATATTATTATGTAATACATATATAATTCTTATCTACTTTAAAAAATAATCAAGTGTATTTTTTTTTGTGTAATATAAAATATTATTTATTTTGTTAAAAATATATTCTTTAATAATATTCAAAACAGCTTATGACATATAGAATAAAATTTTGAGTACACTGTATTTTATTATTTTCTGGATTGAGTATTATTCAAAGGAACGTTATATTCTAAATCATTAGAAATATTTTTTTTCTATTTTTAATTAAAGATATAAGCATTAAAATTATATATAATGAGCATTATGTGTCAAATATATGTAATGCAAAGTAAAAATATTCACAATAAATATAACAATGAATAATTTTATTTATATTT
>NW_021629176.1:5930-6061 GCF_002157705.1 Plasmodium gonderi
GACGAAAAAAAAAAAAAAAAACTAGTCACTGAAATGCAAATTCTTAATATATAAAACATATAGTAAATATCAAATTTTGTTCATATATATAAAAGCTTTATATACATAAAGTTTTACACAATGAAAGATCA
>NW_021629177.1:0-2846 GCF_002157705.1 Plasmodium gonderi
CTAATTATATATAATTTTGATACTTATATGTTTAATTAAAAATAGAAAAAATATATTTCTAATGATTTAGAATATAACGTTCCTTTGAATAATACTTTATCCAGAAAATAATAAAATATGGTATATACGAAAATTTATACTATATGTCATAAGTTGTTTTGAATATTTTTAAAGAATACATTTTTAACAAGATAAATAATATTTTAAATTACAAGTAAAATATACACTTGATTATTTTTTAAAGTAGGTAAGAATTATATATGTAGTACATAGTAATATATATAGAGAGATTACATTATGAAACTTATTCGGAATAATAATCCTCAATTAGATCATTTCTTCATGTTTGATATATTTATATATTTTAATAAAAAATAAAGTGGAATTTATAATTATGTTATCTATTATGAAATACAAAATATACTTATATATGTACTATTCCATATAGAAACAATTCATATAATTTAGGAGAACGCATTTTAATGTGTGATTTTTTTGTTCTACATAAACGTATAACAACATAGAAAAATAAGAAAAAAATATTTCCATTAATTCCTTATTTTGTGTTTTCCTATATTAAATATTATATATTTCTATATAATAAATATTAAATAATATTAAAGAATTATATATATTCATATGACAAAGCGATTTAATGATATATGTAAGTTATATTACTAAATTTAGTAGTAAAAACATTTATTTTTCATAGAAGTGATATTAATTTTTATTTCTTTATTTTCCTAAAATATGTAATTATATTTTTTATTATAATGTTATAATGATAAAAAAAATAAAATAATATCGTATATGGTTTTTAACATTTTTTAAGCTGTACAAAATTTTTATAAATATGTGAGCTTATGATATTTTTAAAGCTTTATTATAATTATATTTTTATAAATCATGATGAGCTACAAAATTAATTTTATATATATCAAATATTAGTATCAACTGTATTTTAATTCCAGTGCATAATACATTATTCTTAGATACTTTCATATTGATTATATATATCATGATAAAAATGATTACTTTCTACATTAATAAACTTAAAAAGGATACTGCTGATATTCTTAAGAAAAGCTCATATATATAACAATCATCTTTAATATATTCTCAATAAAGTTGTGCAAAAAATACAACAAAAAGCTTTTCATAAGGTATAAATAAACTCCTATAAATTCTATTATATATAGAAAATAAAAAAATTATGCGAATATATGATTCAAAAAAATATACGAACAAATACACTTTTCAGTATTCAAATTAAAACTATTACATTTCCTTTTTCGCCGCAAACTGGAATTTTCTTACATTTATGAATCCATAATACAATTAATCCATGAACAAAATGAGTAAATACATAATTCAATTCAAGTTATATTAAAAATTAGAACGTTAAAAATTCAGCTATCTAATATGTTAGCATTATTATGTATTAGACTTTTGGGAGGCGGAAATCTTCACAACAGACCTCACAGGACCCATCTGCGTTCAGGCAAATTTCCCAATCCCTCCATTCATCCAATATATGTATCATTGTTATTAAACACATAGATATAGGAAGGTGTGTGTATGTAAATGTATCCCATTTACTAAATCATTTTTTCTGTTAGGCAAAATTTTTTAGCAACGTGAAAACAATCATGTCGTTTTAAAAACCGTGGAGTACATGCATCAAACATTTATTCATCAACATATCCGCGGAATATTCTTGTTTTTTATTTATATATTTCCATAGATTCTATGACCCTCTGATATAGCAACTTGAAATACGTGTTGGAAATAACAATGGGATATATTCCTCACATGTCTGTTCCTACACATTTTGGGTGTCATTATTAACATAAAAATTTAATTTTTTTATGAAACTCACTATATCACATTTATTTTTCCATGTTATATACAACCATTTAGAGTGGCATTTATAAGAGCCTACACGAACAAATGAAAAGTGTGTATGACCTTTATGTGTTTCTGTGTATAAGTGCATATGCAGGAAGTTCTTGACTTAAACATAGTATATCTTTTATCAAAAGACTTTCATATAACTAAATAAAAACTGTTTATAAAATATGCTTAGTATATCCTTGCTTTCATTTACTCTCAATTGGCGTTTAAAACATAGTAAAATGATTACACTTAAGTGTTCCACGTGAAAGAATAAGCGAACATTTGGGTACTCAAGCAGATGAAACAGTAACAGAAACTTATGCAAATTATTACTTCATATTGAGAATGGATAAGTTAATACAACTAATGTTACTAACTCTATGAAACCCCTTTTATTTTTATTCGGTCATCCCCCAATAACCCTTAAATGAAAATCACACATGTGTTATACATTATAAGACTTTTTTTTTTTACCGTTCTTTCTCAAGATTATATGATTCCATTTTTTTTCTTATGTCTTTTTTCAATGATTTAAGGTCTATAAGAATAAAAACATTGTAAAATATATACTGGCCTTTTGAAAAGAGGGGAAAACACATAAAATCTTATCTGTTTTTACGACCAAAACTGGTACCATCAGGATGAAAAGAAAAATATGGCAGTATATGTGAAATCGCATAATACGTATATATATTGCTTCTAACGAATTCTATATTGGAGTAACAATTGTGTTTCTTGACAAGTACTAAAATTTAACCCTATATAGTTACGTTGTATTTTGAGGATATTTTTTCCAATTTTGCCAAATATATTTTTTTTTGTGTCATATGTACATTCATAATTTGATTAACATGACTTGTATTAATAACATAATTCAAAATGTAAAAATACTAACGTCCTATGGAATCAACCTCCCTTAAGATGTAAAGTAATATATATGTTTATTTTTA
>NW_021629178.1:0-5511 GCF_002157705.1 Plasmodium gonderi
ATATATATATATATATATATAACAATTTCCAGAAAATGTTTTATTCCATTTGTTAGTTTTCATCAAATGGAGCATTTCTACATTTATTATTTTATTTGCGTCATATTTTACATATGAAACCAATATACTTATACATCTTTTACCATAATTTTACTTCTATAACTCATATTTACATATATATTATGCTTATATTAATTTAATGCTTAAAAATATTAAAAATTGCATAAATGTATCTTTGTACATATAATTTTTTTACAAATGTCATTAAAAATAATTATATGTACAAATAATATTACATCAAAGTATGAATATATTTACCTTCAAAACAACCTAATGTTATGTTAAACAAAATAATATATATCCCTTTAGAATTTAATTATTTATAACTCCCTAAATATTTTAATATGAACTCATGATTCTGGCATGTTGCATTTCCTGTTGTAAATGTCTATATTCATGTACAAGTTTTATATTTTCAAGTTATCTATTTAAAAAAATAAAAATAAATCATATTTGTAGTTAAAATTAATCAACTTAGAATTGGCCTACAAAAATTAATGCATTTCGTGGTGACGAACTTTATAAGTTTCAGGAGTACCCTGATAAATCATTAACATATATGCATGAATTTTAACATGACATTAATAAACTTTATGGAAATACATTCAATGAAGTACACAAAAAATGTGATGAAATATATATAAAAAGTAAAGGAAAGCTCAACAGATTGTTTTGAAAAATTATATACGCCATGCATATTATGTTAATACTGGATAATAGGAAAAATTTCTTAAAACTATTATGATATATCTAAATAGCTTTACATAAATAATTATCATGATAAAAATATTTTTAGTATGATATCCGAAGAATATTAAACTAAAAATAAATGTAATGGATGCAAAAACCAATATGTACTGACTGCAGAAGTACAAATAATATTTAGTATCAGTCTGAGATGTATCTGAATACAAACATTCTGAACGTAATTACATAATTTAATGTTAATTTAACAAAAAAGTACTATTCGAACAAATAAATAATTCATAAGATAATCATATTACATAACTTATTTGCAATTGTGTTAAGCTAAAGCAAAAATATCAAAAAAATTATATATCAGCTTCTAATATACGTGAATATATAGTGATATAAAAAAAAAGTAATATGACTAAATCATATATTCAATGTAAAAATAAATGTTAAAAAATATTCTTCTTCAAAAGAAAGAATTATAATTTAATATAAATAAAGCTATGGATTAAAATGATATGATTTAGGATATTTTCTACAAAATAGTCTACATGCTTATGAAAATATATATGAATGAACTTTTAGAAATAAAAATGGTTTTCTTTAAGAATAAAATAGAAAAAAATCAAAATATGAATATATACATAACGCTAATCTTAAATATATATGGGAAGAATGCACAAATGGAGTTAAAACAAGTATTCATAAAAAATCGCATAATGCAATTGGGGCAAATAGTATATATATTACTATATGAAAATATATATAACATACGTGGATTGTAGAATGCTAATGTTAATAGTAAAATAGTAAACCTGCATTTCATTTAAAATGTAATAATTAACCTTTTCATACAAAAGCCTATAATAGTGATATATTAGTAACAATAATTGAGATGAATATTCTTGTCGTTTAAACGTTAGATGCCATGACAATAACTCTAAAAAAATAACCCCATAAATAATATAGTGAACATAATTCATAAACTCAAAACCCTAAACATTTAAACAATAAAAATTATATATTACATATAAGCAAGTATAAAAATTGCATTCCGTTACATCAACTGAAATAATATTTTATTATAAAAATGTATATATCCATAATATTTATATAAAATAATTATATGTAAAAAGTGTATTTATGTTACACCATTACACTCATATTAAATGATATAAAAACTTAAATATACTTTACATAACATTATAATAATTATACGTTATGTAAACTTCAATAACTTATTTAATAATCATTACTAAATTTTAAACTTGTGTAACCAAATTAGTATATCCAAAATACCTATAACAGATTTAATTAATCTTTGATGTTTTATATATTATAATATAACTAATGGAATAATAATGAATTGATTAATTATCAAATATATTATAAATTTATAAAAATATTATAATTATGTATTTTTTTTTACTATGAATTTTTTAAGTAAAATTATGTAATTTATGTATATTAACGTATCTATAATATTATAATTCAGAAAATATATTATTTTTTATCTTTTCTAATAATATATTTATCTTTTTAATTTTTTTGAAAAAATAATTACTAATATATCTGTGTAAAATAATTACATCTACATTTTAATCTGTATAAAAAACAAAGATCAACTGATTCTATGCTATCTTTACATCACATAACTATAAAATTTAGTAATATATATATTTTCAAAATATATGTTTTCAGTTACGAGTACTTATTTTTTTTTCATATTATTAATTCTAATATTTCGTTTACCTCACATATAATATAATCTTATCTGAGATGGTTGATAAAAATGTATATATTAACTATTATAATTGAATTTACAATATTATAATTGTTGTATATTCCGATTTATGTAAATATTTAATAACTCCTTCAAAAAATAATATTACTTTGTATGTTTTTTTAGTATGAATATATAAAAAGATTATCTGAAGCTAACATTACAATGCAAAAAGAAACAACTACTTTTGATAAGGTATATGAAGGTTATTGTAATAATTTAAATATAAGAGATTTTAATAATAACGATATGCAATATAAAAAAATATGCCATCAGGCTATGTCATATATATATCATATAATTAGTAAAAATAGAAAAAATGAGCACGATTCTGAAAGTATTCATTGTTTATACTTGTATCATTGGCTATATCATAAACTTATGGAAAAAGGAAAAGGAAATATTATCAAAAGTCTTTTTGAAAGATTATTAAAAATAAATGAAACATTCCTATATCGCGGTCTTTTATGCAAAGATTATAGGAACAGTATTACTGAATACGAATTAATCAAACTGTCACATTTGTATAATGTATATAAGTGTATTAATACAGAAGATGATGAAAAACATGAGCGTGATCCTTTTTGTAATACAATAAGAAACTATATAGATCAGCATGATAGAAAGAAGCAAACGGAAGCTATAAGAACCATTGAACCCATAACACCAGCCAAACAGCGCCAACCTAATATTGCAATTCCTATTGTAATTACTATTGTTACAATGATAATAATATTTCTATTATTATTGGTTGTGCATAAGGTAAATAATGATATTTTCTTTTATTACCATAAATTAAACTATTAAAATAATTTAAAAAATTAAAACATTAGTCGAAAAAGTATTATATTTTTAATTCATATATTTTTTTATTATGAATAGTACACTCCATATGTTTTACAACTGTATCGTGCAGTTAAAAGGAAACGAAATAAATGGAATGATATATATGAAGATGGTAATATATTTCAAAATTTAGTAACATCCGATGGAATTTTAAGTAATTCTAAATACAATATATTATATAATTTAGAATAATTTATTATTACACATATAATTTAATAATATATTTTGTTTAAATAACAAAGGAAAAGAAGTAAGGAATTTACATATAGAATGCTACTATTAATAATATCCTATATATATAAATTGATTTTATAACATTATGAATCAGAAATAAATATTGATCTATCAGTGCAATAATATAACGTTTCAATGTAAATAATATAATAATGTTAAATACATTAATACATAATAGAATAAATACTGAATAATTTAATGAATAAAAATAATCCTCTTCCGGTAACAGCATCAAGAAGCTTAAATGAAAATATTTTTTATAATTTACAAAACATTATATTATAAATAAAATAATTTTGTAATATATAGGATAATATATTTATACATATATAATTTGCAAGTTATTATAATAATTTAATACAATATATATAATTCATTTTTCTATGTAGATTATCAATTATATTATATACTGCTACTGAAAATTTTACATGGATTTATAAAACAAAGTTATTAATAATTAAATGTTTGTGTAAGTATATATCCCATTTTATAACACTTAAAATATTATGTGACCAAAATATTATTGTACTAAAATGTTAAAATATATTACATATATATATTATTAGTATGTAAAAACCAAAAAATTTAATATGTCATTTACAGTTTATCTTTTTTTTTGATTAAATATATTTAATTTTCTCTTAGTTTTTTTTTTTTTTTTTTTTAAATTCTTAATTAATGTCCAAATAAGCTATAATTTGTATAAATCTGTTCCTAATTAATCAGTAAGAATATTAAATCTGAAGTAAAAATATAAAATCAACGTGCTTATTTTTCTTATGATGTAAAAACGTGAAAAATTATTACATTATATGTATTACGTATGAGAATGCCTTGAAATATATTTGAAAAAAAAAAATACTTCATCTATTAAAATTAAATTATTCCTTTTATATAATTAAAAAAATATTAAAGAAATATATAAATTTACAATTTATACTAAAAAAGTTTATTTTCCATCTTAGGGCTTGTGCAGAAAATATGCTCTGGCTTTTTCCACTAATATAGATATAGGATAAACATAATTAATATACTCATAAAGCAATTATAAAAATATATTAATTAGAAAAGGTTATCGTACTTTTCATATATTATATATATTTCTTGAAATTGATTAATAAATATATATATACTGAAGAAGAAAAAAAAAGTTTTTCCTGGATATTCATTATTTTTCATTATGAACATAGTGTGACATTGACCTTCATTATATATGTCTTCGTTATTCAAATATATATATATATATATATGTTCATTACATTTATTTAAAAAAGAAATTATTATACTTTAATTATAATAAAATGTGAAATCAAGACAAATTTCTCTAATTAACGGAATTAGAAAGGAAAATATATGAATATATTCTATCTATAATAAATGGTTCCTTTTTCTACTTATGCTGATGGATTATTATTTCGTCATAAAACAAAATGAATAATCACTATTAACAGAAAAAAGTATAAATCGTAATATACTTGAAAGGGGTAAATAAAATGGCTTTAATCTTTGTGAGTTCATATTTACGCATAAATTATAACATGTATATATATGAATAATTATCATAATTTACGACATTTGATAATGTGTAAAAATAAAATATATAAATTCCATTCTAACAATCACTCTGTTACATTATAATTTAAAATTAATAACCCTAATGTTACGCATCTATTAATTATAGTGCGAAAATAATATATAAAAAATGTATGACATATAATGATTCTATGTATTCGTGTTTCAATTGATTCCATTATTAAATTACATCTCATTTAAGTATAAGTTTTAAAAATTAGGAACTTTTTATTTTGTTCTATTAATAAAGATTACATATTATACACTGAATTGATATGATTCATACATAAAAATTTAGTTTCATAATTTAATTTTAATATTTT
>NW_021629179.1:0-4287 GCF_002157705.1 Plasmodium gonderi
ATAATAATCAATCAAAATATAAAGAGTCCTTTAATTTTTAAACGAAAAGTTCATAAACATAAAAAAAAATTATCAGAAAATGCTTTTAAAAATCTTTTATTATAATGCTTATTTTTATTTCATAATATGTGGCTTACTTGCGTTAAAATGTACATTTTATTATTAATAACGCAATAAATATATTTGTAAATTGTACAATCCCCGAGATATTTTTTTTCCTTAAGTTGATGCAAACATTTTTTAGCGATTTAAAACATATCCATATGTATATCTAAAAAAAATACATAGATATATATAAATGTATTTTTTATTTGGATTTATTAATTTGTGAAATATCATTTTTTAATTACTTTCAATTATTGTTGTTTTATCTATTTTTTTTTTTTATTTGAAGAAGAATAAAACTCTTCATGCTTCCTAGTTCATAAAAGTAATTCACTGTTTTATTATAATGTTTTGTGCACAGTAATATATATCATGCACTTATATATAATGTTTTTATAATGCAATACTTTATTATTGTTTCTAAATTTTTGAAGTATTAATTATTAATATATTACTACATGTTATTTTGTTGTACATACATTATGTTATTTATGTGAAAAATCATATTTCAAAATCCGTAATACATAAGAACAATTTAAATAATTTTAGAAAAAATCTTAAACTTAAAACAATATATATATTTAAAACGTCATTTCTGTAACATCCCTTATGTAATAAGAAATGGAATATTACCCTGATATTCCATTTACAAATTTTTCTATTATTTTACTTTTAATAGACGCCTTGATTTATTTATTCTGATTTCTATAGAAGGCATTATGTAATGTGATTTCCTTGTACAAATGTGGCACATGTAGATATATGCAATTATATTTTATAGAATATTCCAGTATGTATTAGCCCAACTAGTTTTTTTGTAATTTAAATAAAGCATATATTTTTTACAATCCCTTATTATATAAATAATATAAATGAATATAAATTAAGTGTCCTTAGTATTATATTATTATTAACTATGACGTTAAAATCGTAATATGAGGAAAAAAATAGAAAACCATAAAAAATCATATGAAAAATGCAATAGAAAAATATATAAATCAGTATATAATAAGAGCACTATATTATGTATCCATAATAGTGATAAATGTTTAGGAACTTCGATAAAATTGAGAAAATATAATATCTGTTCTCCATACACATTGTTCTCTATGTTATTTAAATTATACTTAAATTCTTCTTATACATTACTTTCAAAAAATGTATTAGATTGTTATGAATATATTAGTTACTTTCATTAAAATTTACTATTGTAATGAGAGTGTGACATGTTATTATGGTGTTAACAGGAGAAGACGTCCTATCAGCATCCGTAGAGGAAGGAACTAAATTTTTGAAAATTGCTAATGAAAAATTATGTCATGTTTGCGCATTTATTTTGCCAAAGTACAATAAATATTGTGAAAAATATAAACTATGAATTCCATTTGTTATTGTTATGTTTATCGTCATGGTTTTATTTTTTCAGTACATATGTATTAGGGTAAATAAAAGTTGAGTTTAAAAGAAATATATGATATAAATAAAAAATTTTACAGATGAATTCTTTATTAATTCATAATTATAAAACAAATATAACATCATATATCTGTTCTGTTCTCTATTTTTATATTAGTGCTGCATACCTTCAAAGTCACGTAAAAAAAAAAAAAAGGAGAAGGTTTTTNNCGGTTATATGGTGAAAACATGCAACAACATATGTTTCATGGTGATGGTATGCACACAAATAAGTATCAGAAACCATTTTTATATGGACAGGAGCAAGAACCAAGAAAGAAAAAAAAAAAAAAAAGCAAGAATCTACAGATTTGGGACCTACAATGGAACAAACTAATCATGAAGAACAGAAAACAAGGCCTAAGAAAAAAAAAAAAAAAGATGGTCAAACTAAAGGTAAAAATAAAAATCATGATGTGTATCATGTAGGATACAGTCAAGGATAACAGAAGTTAAAAATAAAAAATTTCTTTGTAATATCAATCATATGTCTCATTATTAGCTAATATGTCTAGGTAGTTTTATTCAATTCTTTTTTTTTCTTTTTTGGTGTATATTGAATAACTTTTTTATGTGTGATAATAGGAAAAACTATAAAATATTTCGAATCAGTATTATTTCTCTTTTTTTTTAATATTAATAAATTGAATATTTTATGATTTTATGTTTTATATAACTTATTTAAAATTTAATCTTGCTTTTATATTTTCTTATTGATGTTTAAAGAAAAACTAAAAAATAAACGTACACGTAGTTTTTCATGATTTCTTTTAGGTATAGAGGCTATCTAATTTGTAATATATTAATTTTCTAATTAACTTTTTCGTCAAAAAAGTATATAATTAAAAATATATATATGTAAATTATATAAATAATACACTATTAAAAAATGTCACCTAAGTGAAAACTAAGTATGTATGTATAAGTAACTTTAATATGTTAAATATAAAAAAGGTTCTTAAATTTTATGAAACATCATTATCATCATTAATTATATTTAAATTGATCAACAATAAATTATGCGCTAGATATAAATAATGGTACACATCAATACAAAAATATATGTTAATATAAGTTATCATTGTAAATAATTTCATTTGTACTTACACTATGTAATTAATATAAAACTCTATTTCACAAATTAATATATTTCTCAAAAATATTTTAAGAAATGATCTATATCATTTAGTTATCATCTACAACAATATTATAATTCATGTATTTTTTCTTCAGTTAATTTGGAATAAATTACATTTAAATTTTAATTGCTTATTATTCAATTATTCAAATGTTAATCTATGAAATGTTTTTTATTGCACACATAATAAAGCCCAAAAAAGCCTTTATAATGCAGCTTACGTTTGTTGAAACTTTTTCTAAAAAAAAATGTATATATTTCATGTGCTTTCTCCAGAATATACGGCAAATCAAATTTTAGGGATCAATTAAAATTTATCAAAATATTTCATAACATTTTTCTGTATTTAAATGACACTCATGCTATTCATTCTTAAATTTTAAAAAAAATTAATAATTAATTTCTGAGTTAAATTTTGTAATAAATGGATTCACTGTTACATGAATTTTTTATTTAGAATTGTTATTTATTCTCAAAATTGTTTATTTTGTCATATAAGGAATGTTTTTTTCGCAAGGACAAAATTTTTATAATTAATTCATCACTCATTTAGCTCTTCTTAAAAAAATTCTATTCTTCTAATTATAGCATATTTGGAAACAATTTTTATTATAATTGTACTATTGTAGATTTGTTAAACGTTAGGATGGACTTGGATTAATATTAATTTATCCTGATATAAATTCATTATTATGTAACAGTATAAAATATATATATAGGGTACTTTTTTTCTCTACTTTGTATAATTAATGTACACTATTTAATTCATTTTCATAAATAATAGGTAAAATGTTATTCTCTTTCTAAATTTAATACTCAAAAAAAAATTATAAAGCGAAAAATTATATATAAACTCTGTACATGATAAAGCGCTATATATAAATATTATGTAACATGTAGAAGCCAATTTATGGAATATAATAAGGTTCCATATATCCCCCACTAACCCAATATTCACTCGAAATAATTGAGACAAATTTTATAAATTTGGAACATGTGAAGGATGTAAAATGTTACAGTATATAAACTCAAAAAACATATGCATATATAAGACATGAATACAAAACTTGAAAATGTGGAGAATGTTGAAGAATTATCCGATACCAAAAAATGTAAAAGTACCAAAGAATGTTTTAATAAATATATGGAATGCAAGAATGAATGCAAGCATAACAATAACAAAGATTTTAGTAATGTAACAGAAAAGGTTAAAGGTCGATATAATACATAAATGAAAAATATAACTCATGTCGTTTATACGCATCTATTGACACCTTCTTTCCAACCACTTATCTCAACCATTCCTAACATAACTACAATTTCTGTAACAATATTAATATCCATTTTTATAATTATTTTGTATAAGATTAATTATGATGTGGTTTATGTATATTTGTTATATAAAATTATTAATCCTAAGAATTATAATAAAATAGATAATTGATCAAAATAAAGCTACATTTTTAATATAAGGATAAGGTTATTGTAAATGAGTTCAGTTTTGAATCATACATAGGGAGTAGAAGAATGAGAAAGAGAAAACATTTAGAATACATATATAATGAATATAATATATAGTAACCATCAGA
>NW_021629180.1:0-521 GCF_002157705.1 Plasmodium gonderi
TTTTGTACTTTATTTTTTTAAGTAAAATATTTTTTCAGTTGAATTAATAAGTTAAAATTTGTGAACAAAGTGATATAGCTATATATTTTTTATTGAACGTTTATCTTTCAC
Organism: Plasmodium gonderi; assembly: GCF_002157705.1. NCBI lineage: Eukaryota > Apicomplexa > Aconoidasida > Haemosporida > Plasmodiidae > Plasmodium > Plasmodium gonderi. Next base: position 112 of record NW_021629180.1, read on the forward strand.
TGAATGTATGTAAACGCCAATTTAATATTATTTGAGTATTAAGGTAAAATATTTTCGTCCTGTATACATCGATAAATTGATAAATATACATGCATATTTACATTTTAAGTGTATGTATTTTATATGTTTACATAGAATATGTACATTTAATGAATTGATAAATTAATATTTGTTATCAAAGTGATATAAGAATAAATTTTCTAAATGGTGATCATTTGTTACTGAATATGTGTATATGTAATTTTGAAAATGCTTTTTTTGTGAATTTATGGTATGCCTAATTTGTTAAATCTGACAAGATATTGTGTTTGAATTCTTCCGTTTTACTCACTCTCATCTTTTTGTTCTTTTGATATGATGTATGAAAAATATATTATTTCTTTTTTATGAACTATAATAATAAAAACTGA
>NW_021629180.1:745-4445 GCF_002157705.1 Plasmodium gonderi
ATTATAATCCTTATTTTAGTAATAAATCATTTTTAATTGTTTATTTTACAATTTCCATATATATTGTTTATATATTTGAGTTAGATGAATAACATTAATTATAATATGTGGCAAAGTAATTCTTTTTTTATTTATATAAGAAAAGAATTCGAAGAATTTTAAAAATGATTAAAGATAATAGAATAATATTTACTTTTTTTAGCCATTAATAATTGTTATATAAACACTTTTCTTTTTAATTTTATATAAAAACATAAAAAGTTTCTGTATTCGTTAAAAATATAATTAAATAAAATAATTACTATTATTTGTATTTTTAACCAAAATAGACAGTCTTACAATCGCTCATAGATTTTATCATATAATATTATTGGAAACATTTGCCTTTGTGATGTTATATATTTAATATATCAAATTATAAAATAAAAAAAGCTTTGGGCACGCTTAAAACAATGGAAATAAAAACATTATATTTAGTCACTAATATGCTACATTTATAAAAAAATCATACATATATATTATATAAAATACTTCATGTTAATCATTTTGTGTTCATGTTTTTTAATGACATTTTTATGGCATGATGTATGTTAATTGCTTATATTTATTTTTCATTTCATATAACACAATGGCACTTCTTCCCATACGTTTAAAAAAAACATTTTTCGTAAACGTGAAATTTTGAATGGAGCACTATTATTCCATAGTTAATATCCAAAAAATGTATACTTAAAATCTTCGGTTCACAGAACAACGAATTATGCGTTACATTAAATTAATAACACTTTAAATAAACTAAATTAAAAAAAAAAAAGTAGCACATTAAATCTAATAAGAAAAATAATAAAATTATAAAGATATGTACAAGTTATATTATTACTTAAGAAATTAATGAATCATTGTGTTTACATAAAAAATCGTATTGTATCAATTATATAAGAAATAAGTATATTTCCTAAATAAATATAAATTCTATAATAAATAAATTGTATGATAATCTAAAGATACATTTTAAACTTTTAGGATTACTTCTTTTTCCTTTGATTAGTTATGTAACTATAACAAGGATATTTTGAATTGTGTCATGACAAAGCAATAATATAATAAATAATGTAATTCAAAAATATTATGTTATTTAAATTTTAAGGGAACTTTGTGTTGTAATATACATAATTTTAAGGTGAATATATGTTTTGATGTATATTTAGAATAAATATTTACCAAAAAATGAAATAGACGATGTGAAAAAATAATTTTCATTTAAATATATTATTTTGTTTTTCCACGCCTTATAATACATAGTCATGTGCGAAAAGAAATATATAACTAAAAATTACAATAAAAATATATAAATACTTGTGTGTTAAAAAATATGTAGATGAAATATAAATAAAAAAAATAAAAATTATTCTATATATTTCCCACAACACATAATATTTAATATACGTTGTTTAACACGTGAGAACCAAATCTGTGTAAGCTCAAAATAATTTTTACTAATTTCCCATAAATTATTTTAGCAGTCGTATTAAAACAAGTTCTACATAATATTCATACAAAAAAAAAAAAAAAATTTTAAATATTAATCTTTTTCTTTAAAATTCCTCATTTAACATATATAACGATTAATATATTTTAAAACAACTAAATTACAAATTAATTTGTTTATCTCAAATGATTTAAATCTTTACGAATCAGTTTCATATTGTTTTGTAGCATTATAATTTTTTATATTATTTTACAATTAAATTGAAATTAACGATAGGTTGACACCGTGGGAATAAAAATCAAGTGTTTTTTGATATATGTATCTTTGTTTATCCTATAAATAAAAGAAAGTATGAAAAACTTTAGCACGCAGCCAATATAGCAATTACTATTTTGTAGCTTGTGGAATTATATAGTTTATTCATAGCTACATAAACATTTGTAATAAGGAAGAAAAAGGTTCTTTCAGTAAAAAGATATATTACATAATAATCAATCAAAATATAAAAGATTCGATTAAATATTTTAAATGCAAAGATCATTTGAATGAGAAAAATATTATAGGAAAATGATTTTAAAAATCATTTATGATATATTTTATTTCATTATATGTGGGTTATAAGTGTTAAAAAGTACATTTCATTAATTATATCATATTTCTGATATTTGTATAATGTACTATTCCCGAGAATATTTTATTTTTCAAGTTTGTGCAAACATATTGTAATGATTTATAACCTATCCATAAATTTATCTGAAAGGAACACATAAATATATATGTATGTATTTTCATTTTGAGGTATTAAATTGTGATATGCTATTTTTTAATTACCTGCAATTCTTTTTGTTTTATCTATTCTATGTTTATCTATAAAGGAACAAAATTCTTCATGATTAATATTGCATAAAAAAATTTTAGTATTTTAATATAACATTTTATGCAAATTTATATATATAATTTACTTATAAAAAATATTTTTTCATGATAAAATTTTTTTAATTGATTGTAAATTTTTGATGTATTAATATACATTAAATGTTATTTTAATCTACATACATTATGTTATTTATATCCAAAGGAATATTACAAAATGTATAATACATAAGAATAATTTAAGTATTTTTAAAAGAATTTTAAGTGTAAGCCATATTTATTTTTACAATGTCCTTTCTGTAACATTCCTTATGTTATAAGAAGTGGAATACTACTATGATATGCGATTTACAAACGGTGCTGTCACTTTACTATTAATAGACACCGTGATATATTTATGCTTATTGCAACATAAGGCATTATATAATGTAATTTCCTTTGATATAGGAGAAACATCTAGATATATTTAATTATATTTTATAGAAAATCATCAGTATATATTATCGCAACTAATATTTTTGGAGTTCAAATAAATTATATGCTTTTTAGAGTGCGTTATTATAGAATAAATAGAAATGAATAAAAATGAAACATTTCTAATATTATATTATTATTAATTATGAAATTAAAATAATAATATGTGATGGAAAAAAGAATCCATAAAAAATCATAAAAAAAATGTAATAGAAGGACATTTCAATCAATATATACTAAGAGTAATGTATTATATTTACATAATAATATAAGTGCTCAGAAACTGCGAGCAAATTGAAAAAATAAAATAATTATTCCATACGCACGTTGTTATCTATGTTACATAATTTACCCTTAAACTGTTCCTATAATGCGACTTTGAAAAAATGTATTATATTAATAGGAATATATCAGTTATTTATATTACAATTTACTGTTGTAATAGAACGACAATCGAATTATCAGAAAATCCGAATATTGAGCTCAGGACCATCTGTACAAAGTGTAGATGAAATGGCATCTTCTCTTTTGAAAACTGCTAATAATAAAATATGTAGACTGTGTGTAAATATTTTATCAGGTTTTAAAGGATATTGTAAAAAATATAAACTAGGAATGCCATTTGTCATTGTTATGTTTATCGTCATGGTTTTATTTTTTCAGTACATATGTATTAAGGTAAATAAAATTTGAGTTTAAAAGAAATATATGATATAAATAAAAAATTTTACAGATGAATTCTTTATGAATTCATAATTATAAAACAAATATAACATCATATATCTTTTCTGTTCTCTATTTTTATATTAGTGCTGCATACCTTCAAAGTCACGTAAAAAAAAGAAAAAAGGAGAAGGTTTTTGC
>NW_021629180.1:4559-9372 GCF_002157705.1 Plasmodium gonderi
CATGAAACAACATATGTTTCAAGGTGATGGTATGCACCCAAATAAGTATCAGAAACCATTTTTATATGGGCAGGAGCAAGAACCAAGAAAGAAAAAAAAAAAAAAGCAAGAATTTACAGATTTGGGACCTACAATGGAACAAACTAATGATGAAGAACAGAAAACAAGGCCTAAGAAAAAAAAAAAAAAAAAAAAAGATGGTCAAACTAAAGGTAAAAATAAAAATCATGATGTGTATGATGTAGGATACAGTCAAGGGTAACAGAAGTTAAAAATAAAAAATTTCTTTGTAATATCAATCATATGTCTCATTATTAGCTAATATGTCTAGGTAGTTTTATTCAATTCTTTTTTTTTCTTTTTTGATGTATATTTAATAACTTTTTTATGTGTGATAATAGGAAAAACTATAAAATATTTCGAATCAGTATTATTTCTCTTTTTTTTTAATATTAATATATTGAATATTTTATGATTTTATGTTTTATATAACTTATTTAAAATTTAATCTTGCTTTTATATTTTCTTATTGATGTTTAAAGAAAAACTAAAAAATAAACGTACACGTGGTTTTTCATAATTTCTTTTACGTATAGAGGCTATCTAATTTGTAATATATTAATTTTCTAATTAACTTTTTCGTCAAAAAAGCATATAATTAAAAATATATATATGTAAATAATATAAATAATACACTATTAAAAAATGTCACCTAAGTGAAAACTAAGTATGTATTTATAAGAAACTTTAATATGTTAAATATAAAAAAGGTTCTTAAATTTTATGAAACCTCATTATCATCATTAATTATATTTTAATTGATCAACAATAAATTATGCGCTAGATATAAATAATGGTACACACATCAATACAAAAATATATGCTAACATAAGTTATCATTGTAAATATTTTCATTTGTACTTACACTATATAAATAATATAAAACTCTATTTCACAAATTAATATATTTCTCAAAAATATTTTAAGAAATGATCTATATCATTTAGTTATCTTTACAACAATATTATAATTCATGTATTTTTTCTTCAGTTAATTTGGAATAAATTACATTTAAATTTTAATTGCTTATTATTCAATTATTCAAATGTTAATCTATGAAATATTTTTTATTGCACACATAATAAAACCCAAAAAAGCCTTTATAATGCAGCTTACGTTTGTTGCAACTTTTTCTAAAAAAAAATGTGTATGTTTCATGTGCTTACTCCAGAATATACGGCGAATCAAATTTTAGGGATCAATTAAAATTTATAAAAATATTTCATAACATTTTTCTGTATTTAAATGACACTCATGCTATTCATTCTTAAATTTTAAAAAAAATTAATAATTAATTTCTGAGTTAAATTTTGTAATAAATGGATTCACCGTTACATGAATTTTTTATTTAGAATTGTTATTTATTCTCAAAATTGTTTATTTTGTCATATAAGGAATGTTTTTTTCGCAAGGAAAAAATTTTTATAATTAATTCATCACTCATTTAGCTCTTCATAAAAAAATTCTATTCTTCTAATTATAGCATATTTTGAAACAATTTTTATTATAATTGTACTATTGTAGATTTGTTAAGCGTTAGGATGGACTTGGATTATTTTTAATTTATCCTGATATAAATTCATTATTATGTAACAGTATAAAATATATATATAGGGTACTTTTTTTCTCTACTTTATATAATTAATGTACACTATTTAATTCATTTTCATAAATAATAGATAAAATGTTATTCTCTTTCTAATTTTAATACTCAAAAAAAACTTATAAAGCGAAAAATTATATATAAACGCTGTACATGATAAAGCGCTATATATAAATATTATGTAACATGTAGAAGCCAATTTATGGAATATAATAAGGTTCCATATATCCCCCACTAACCCAATATTCACTCGAAATAATTGAGACAAATTTTATAAATTTGGAACATGTGAAGGATGTAAAATGTTACAGTATATAAACTCAAAAAACATATGCATATATAAGACATGAATACAAAACTTGAAAATGTGGAGAATGTTGAAGAATTATCCGATACCAAAAAATGTAAAAGTACCAAAGAATGTTTTAATAAATATATGGAATGCAAGAATGAATGCAAACATAACAATAACAAAGATTTTAGTAATGTAACAGAAAAGCTTAAATGTCGATATAATACATAAATGAAAAATATAACTCATGTCGTTTATACGCATCTATTGACACCTTCTTTCCAACCACTTATCTCAACCATTCCTAACATAACTACAATTTCTGTAACAATAGTAATATCCATTTTTATAATTATTTTGTATAAGATTAATTATGATGTGGTTTATGTATATTTGTTCTATAAAATTATTAATCCTAATAATTATAATAAAATATATAATTTATCAAAATAAAGTTACATTTTTAATACATGGATATTTTTATTGTAAATTAGCTCATTTGTGAATCATACTTAGGGAGTAGAATAATGAGAAAGAGAAAACAATGAGAATACATATATAATGAATATAATATATAGCAACCATCAGAACTATCAAGTAATATTTCCAGAAATAGAATATGTAATATAATATATTATTCTGAGTAATTATATAAATAATTATATAGTTTGAAAAAATATTTGTTTAAAAGAAACATACAATGTTGTACGAGAATGAGATTTATTTTGCTCTCTCTAATAACAATATATAAAAGCTAAATATTTCTTACAGTATAATCAAACACAGTTGAATGTTAATTGATATATTAATAAGATATTCTTTCAAAATGAACTAATATCTTTCAAATTTTTATTATAAGGAGTAGTAAATAATAAATAAAATAAAGCTGAATATAGTAAAAATGAAATTTTAATACTCTTTAAAGTAAAGCATACACAAAATGTTGTGAAAAAGACAATATATTTTTAAAACGATAATTCTAATCTAATTAAAGTGTTATGATTATATTATTATATTTCGTTATAAAAAATACATAATATATATACTTCATAATTTTCAGGTGAACATATTAAATTCTATTAATTTTGAACATTCATAAGACTTAGAATTGCCTAATCCTCTAATATATATTCAAAGGTATATAATGCTTAAAATTTTCCTATTTACCAAAATTGTGAGAACGCTGAAATATACTGGAATTATGATCGTTATTTAATTCCATACCTTTTGCATATAATTATAACTCCACATTTCTTCCATATTTAAGGTCTATAAAAGGATATCTAGATATTTTTTTTATAATTTTTTATTTAATTATGAAATTTACTCTTATCAAAACATTTTCAATACACAGAACCACAGTGTTTATATATTTTATAAGAGAAATTGATATGCTTATATTATTTATCGTATGCTATTTTTTCCAATATAAATTTAATTGTACTCTTATAAACTGAAGAACTTTTAAATAAAGCTCTATATGTTCCCCTGCCATAAGCATTTCCAATAGATATAAATATGTAATATAGGAATTATATTCCAATTCGTTGTGCTTTAATATGGCATAATTATTGACAAAGTAAAATCATATAAAATTATTAATAACTATGAATAAAAGAAAAAATAATAGATACATAAAAACGGCATTATGTTGTTTTCACGCATATTATAATGCAACGGTTAATACAATGACTCAATTTTTTCCCTTTATTTACAAATAATAAATTAGATGTATATTATTAAATACGTAACACAAATTAATATTTGTATATTCCTGTAAAATATAAAAAAATAATTATTTATGAGCCAAATATTTCATATATGTATACTATAAACACTATAATTTATACTTCAAAAAAAAAAAAAATTCATGGAAGTTATATTTCGTGAGCAATTCTAAATCAGACAATAAAGTATAATTAAATACACAAATCATATATAGAAAGTGAATTGTTGCACAAAAATTATTTATATATTAATATGTAATTTATTATAAACATTTTTAATGATTTTAATAAAATTTAAAAAATATTATGTTTTACATTGTGTATAAAAGAAATATCTGTTATACTAATAGTTATATTAATTAAAAATATTATTACAAATGATTAAACATAGCTTTATATAAATTGTATATTATCTTTCTCATAATAAATGTGGATTAAAATTTTTGAAAACAAAAGCAATAGCAATGATAAATATATAAGGATTAAAAAGAAAAGTATATAAAATTTATGATATTCTATTATAATTTATAACCAGTATAAATAACGAAGTATTTATGATTACATGAAACAAATATGTAACAAGAACTTAAACTCACTATTTTACTATAATGTTCAAGTAATAACACAATAATATAATAAATATTAATATAAAAAAATTAGTCAATATAATATATATTCATATATTTTTATCATATAGCATATTTTCCTAGTGTTTATGATCATTACGAAATAATATATGCAGTATAAATAAAAACATTTTATTTGTATCCCAAAACAATAATATATGAAAAAATTAATAATAAGTAATATGGTATAATAATAAATGAACATATTCAACCATAAATATAATCATGAATCATTATACATTTTGGAATTATTATATGTCTAATTTTTACACTGTGTTTATTCGTATGAAAGAGTAAAAATATTGTAACTTTAAAAGAATACATATATATAATAAATACATTCATTTCAAACTTATTATTGTGTTATTCAAAAAAAAATAATTCCTTGAATTTTGTTAGTTGCATTCTTTGTGCACCAGTTCTTAATATTATATTTATGTATATAACAAATATATTCCCGCGTTTGTCCTTAGCAGAACAATTATATATTACTGTATGTTACATT
>NW_021629180.1:9616-11639 GCF_002157705.1 Plasmodium gonderi
TGAAGGTGAAGAAGCTGAAGAACTACCTGAAATTGCATATTCAAATATTTCTCCATTTGCTATCATATATTTGTATTTCTCACTATTTTCTTGAATCCATTTTCTCTGTTGTTCTTCTAGTTGTTCAATAGCATCATCCTTTTCTACTACAGCACATGATAATGTAGATATTAGAAAATTTTGTGTGCTATTAAAGAAATTATAAAAATTCTTACAATATGAATGAAGTGTACCATTTCCTGTGCAAGTTTCCTTTAATGTTTTATATGCTTCCACATATTTATCTATAAGAGCCTTATAATCGCTGTTACAATACCATTTATATTTATATAAATCTCGTTGGAGGTCAAAATAATCTTTTGAATAATCAAATAATGTCATAACATCTTTAAACTCTTTATCAGTCAAATTATATTTATCAAAATTACATCTCCTCCGACCTTCATAACTCTTTAGAAAAAATTTAAATCGATCTAAAACAGTGTAAAATGTATTTTTATTTATTAAATTATTATATACTACATTGCCTAACCAAAAGTACAGATAATCACAATCAGCTGTATTAAAATTCTCTGTCTTATTTTTTTTATATACATAGCATAAAGCATTAAATGATTCGTCAAAACCATTGATTTTCCAATTATCGCTATATATTAATTCATTTTCTCTATTGTAAATATCTTCCTCACATTTCCTGACTTCCTTATCAAAAATAGCGTACTTCTTTTTTGAAGATAATGCATTAAGTTCTTCAGTCTATGAATTTAAAAAAAAAGATAATATATAAATTTTTATTAACAAAAGAAAATAAAAAAGTTTATTTAAGAAGAAATATTATACATTAACACAGAAAATAATTTATATAATATAAAAGTTGTACCCCTAGTATAGGACGCATTATTAACAAATCTCAAAGTGTGATATACAAACAAAATAAAACAAGCATATACATTACTCTGTGTTTACAAATATATTGTGAATACTGATATAAAATTCATAAGCATATATATAGTTCTGTTTAAGATTAGACACTACTGTTTATGGTTTTGTCTATTGTGGTAATATTTTATTATGCATAATTTCTTTCTTATTATCTTTTATAAAATATGGTTATATATTTTTTATAGAAAATATTATCTACATTTATATATTTTAAATATTCCATTATATTTACAATATAAGTATGAAATTAATTATTTGTGTTTCTTTATAGTATCTATTATATTATGAGTAAATTAAACTTATAATATATATTCTTTATGCACAATTTTCGTAAAATGAAGTGTCATGGACACTATAGATTAAATTGAACATTATAAGCTTTTTTATTTTATACACAATATGATTATTTTGGTTTCATATATATAATTAATATTAATAAGGATCTATTTGAATACTTTAATTAAATATGTATCACTATTTTGTTGCAAACTATGAATTTAATGGATTTCTTTAAATTATTTTTCATTTTTCTGATTTCATTGGTTCTCCACCATTTTCATATTATATTAAGAAGTATTATTTATGTACTATTGATATTAATAGCAACAATCTAACGATCTCCATGAATTAATTAAAAATGATTTTGATTTATGTAGAACTAACATACATTGATTATTTCAAAATAAATAAATTTTAGCTTATTATACGTTACTCTAAATGGATATTATATAAACCCATAAAATTTTTTATATATTTTCATTTTCTTTATTTATAAAAATATACATTTATAATTAAAATTTTACAAAAATTTTTTTTTTTGTATATATATGGAGTTATTATTTCGTAACAAGCATAATTATGACATTTTACAAATACATTCTTACTTATGAAAAGTTAAGTCTATTCAATAAAATATTACTTTTAAATCTCATTTATAATTATTCTATAATTAAAAACATATGAAAGAGTTTAATTAATACTAACATATCTATGTGAAATATTGCATATTTTTTTACATGACTTTATTAAACGATATAATAGCTAGAATATAGTGAGGTTATTTATACATAAGATTAACTAT
>NW_021629181.1:0-4993 GCF_002157705.1 Plasmodium gonderi
ACTTATCTCAACCATTCCTAACATAACTACAATTTCTGTAACAATATTAATATCCATTTTTATAATTATTTTGTATAAGATTAATTATGACGTGGTTTATGTATATTTGTTCTATAAAATTATTAATCCTAATAATTATAATAAAATATATAATTTATCAAAATAAAGTTACATTTTTAATACACGGATATTTTTATTGTAAATTAGCTCATTTGTGAATCATACTTAGAGAGTAGAATAATGAGAAAAAGAAAACAATGAGAATACATATATAATGAATATAATATATAGTAACCATCAGAACTATCAAGTAATATTTCCAGAAATAGAATATGTAATATAATATATTATTCTGAGTAATTATATAAATAATTATATAGTTTGAAAAAATATTTGTTTAAAAGAAACATACAATGTTGTACGAGAATGAGATTTATTTTGCTCTCTCTAATAACATTATATAAAAGCTAAATATTTCTTACAGTATAATCAAACACAGTTGAATGTTAATTGATATATTAATAAGATATTCTTTCAAAATGAACTAATATCTTTCAAATTTTTATTATAAGGATTAGTATATAATAAATAAAATAAAGCTGAATATAGTAAAAATGAAATTTTAATACTCCTTAAAGTAAAGCATACACAAAATGTTGTGAAAAAGACAATATATTTTTAAAACGATAATTCTAATCTAATTAAAGTGTTATGATTATATTATTATATTTCGTTATAAAAAATACATAATATATATACTTCATAATTTTCAGGTGAACATATTAAATTCTATTAATTTTGAACATTCTTAAGACTTAGAATTGCCTAAACCTCTAATATATATTCAAAGGTATATAATGTTTAAAATTTTCCTATTTGCCAAAATTATGAGAACGCTGAAATATACTGGAATTATGATCGTTATTTAATTCCATACCTTTTGCATATAATTATAACTCCACATTTCTGCCATATTTAAGGTCTATAAAAGGATATCTAGATATGTTTTTTATAATTTTTTATTTAATTATGAAATTTACTCTTATCAAAACATTTTCAATACACAGAACCATAGTGTTTATATATTTTATAAGAGAAATTGATATGCTTATATTATTTATCGTATGCTATTTTTTCCAATATATATTTAATTGTACTCTTATAAACTGAAGAACTTTTAAATAAAGCTCTATATGTTCCCCTTCCATAAGTATTTCCAATAGATATAAATATGTAATATAGGAATTATATTCCAATTCGTTATGCTTTAATATGGCATAATTATTGACAAAGTAAAATCATATAAAATTATTAATAACTATGAATAAAAGAAAAAATAATAGATACATAAAAACAACATTATGTTGTTTTCACGCATATTATAATGCAACGGTTTATACAATGACTCAATTTTTTCCCTTTATTTACAAATAATAAATCAGATGTATGTTATTAAATATGTAACACAAATTAATATTCGGATATTCATAAAAAATATAAAAAAATAAGTATTTATGAGCCAACTATTTCATATATGTATACATAAATGTGTATACCATAAACAGTAGAATTTAGACATCATAAAAAAAAAAATTCATGGAAATTATATGTCATCAGCTATGCTAAATTAGACAATAAGTTATAATTAAATTCACAAATTATATGTAGAAAATTTAATCGTTATACAAAAATTATTTATATATTAATATTCAATTTATTATAAATATCTTTAATGATTTTAATTAAATTAATAAAATTTAAAAAATATAATGTTTTACATTGTGTATAAATTAAATAACTCTTATAACAATACTTGTTTTAATTAAAAATATTATTACAAATAGGTAAGCAAACCTTTATACACATTTTACATTTTATGGATTATAATAAATTTGAATTAAATTTTTTAAAATAAAAAAAATAGTAATGATATATATATAAAGAGTAAAAAGAAAAGTATAAAAAATTGATAACATTATTGTAATTTATAATAAGTATAAATAAGGAAGTATTTGTTATTATATGCAACAAGTATATAACAAAAAATTAAACTCATTTATCATAATATTCTTGTTATACCACAATAATGTAGTAAATATTAATATACAAAATTAGTCAATGCAACATATACTCGTAAATTTTGATAATATAATATATTTTCCTAGTGTACATGGTCACTGAAAAAAAATATGAATAACAAAAAACAAAATGTTATTTGTATCTCTAATTACTAACGTACTGAAATATTAACAATAAATATTAAGACATAATAACAAACCTATATATTGAACTATAAATCTAAATCCTGAACTATTATGTATTTTGGAATTAGTATATGTACAATTTTTACTATATTTTTATTCGCATTGAATTAATGAAAATATTATAATTTTAAAAACAACGCACATTTGTAAATTAAATATATTCATTTCTAATTTTTTATACTATTATTCCAAAAAAAATGATTCTTTGCCTTTTGTTCGGTGAATGCTTTTGTGCAGAAATACTTATCATAGCACTGATATATAAAAATAAAATATATTCTTTGTGCATCCTAAGCAGAACAATTATATATTACTGTATTTTACATTAAATCTTCTCGGTGAATCTAAATTTTCAGTAATCATATAATATTCTATTATGTCCTTATCCATTATAATGTTACGCTTCCCTTTAGATTTTCCTAGTAAGACTTTTTTAAACCAATACGCAGCGGGAGTAAACTAATTAACATATGGTATATTTAGTAAATATTTTATGTATAATATTTTTAGGACTTATTTAAAAATTAATAAATTTTATTTAATATAATGTAATACATATATCATATTTATTCACATTAATAATTACTTTGTACAGTATTATAGAAAAAACCGCTATTCCTACAAGAATAGGAGTAATGACCATACCTTTTGAAGCTGAAGAAGCTGAAGTGTTATTTGAAATATATGAAATGGTTTTAAATTCTAGAGTATCATCATACCTGCCTGAACCATGTGAATGTGAATAACTGATATTTCCTCCCTGAGGAATCGTAACCTCCTGTACTTGTTCAGGATATCCCTTTATTACTGCATCTCCTATTTCTACAGTTTCCTTTGTCACATTTATGGACACTTCTTCATATATTTCTTTTACTTTCTTTATTGCATGTACTCCTCGCCGAATATCTGGACGTTCAATTCCTCCTTTTTTTTGACTCGTTGAAGAATTACGGATATTTCCTTTTGAAGTACATGACCATTTAGATATAATACCATAGTCAATATTTTTTGAATATTTTTCAAAAGCCATACAAGGCCCATCCTTACTTCTTGATAATTTACATTTACTTTTGTAAGTGTTATATGTTATTATATATTGATCAAAGTATTTCTTAAATTCACTACTACATAATCTATGATTCATACGAAAATATTCTTTAAGTTTATCATAATCTTTCGAAAAATCAAATATTAGCTTAATATACATAAAATTATCTTGAGTGATTTCATAATTATCATAATTACATATATCCATACCATTATGACGTTTTAGTAAAAATTTAAATAATTCCATAATAGGGTGAATTGAGTGTCTAAATTTTAAATTTTTATATAGTACGTCAATTAACCAATAGTAAAGGTAATTACAAATAGATTGATCAAAGCCATTTGCCAAACTTTTTTTATATACATAACATAAGGCTTTAGGAATTTTGTCAGAAACATTATAAATCCAATTTTCCCTACCTATACGAGAATTTACAATTCTATAAAAGGAGTCATCATCACAATTCTCTTTTACCTCATCAAAAAGAGCATACTTTACTTTTGTAGGCAATTTTTTAAGATCATCATCCTAAAAATTTAAACAAAAATATAAAACATATTTTATTCATTTATAAACGAAATAAAAAGGTTTATTTAAAAGGATATATTGTATTTTAACATAAATAATAATTTACATTGTATAAAAAAATTACCCCAAGTTCACGTGCCATTCTTAACGAATATTAAAAGGTGCTATACAAAAAAAATAAAACAACCATATGTATAACTATTCATTTAGTAATATATTCAAATTATGCTAGTAAAAATAATATGAATATATATAGCCCTATATAGGATTAGAGATTTGTTTTTATGGTTTTGTCTATTTTATAAAATTTTATGATATATACACTATATAACATTTTTTCTATGAAATATGAATATATATTAATTTATAGGGGATATCGTATAAATTTATATATTTTAACTATTACATGATAATTCAAAAATGTTCGTGAAATTAATTATCCTGCTATTTTAGCAGTATATGTTATATTGTTGTACATATTACAGTCATAACCTATACTCCCTATGAATATTGTATGTAGTACTATATACCATAGATACTATTGATTATATTAAATATTATAGTTTTTTTCATTTTATACATAATATGATTAGTTGAATGTCATTTTTATAATGTAAGTTAAATAGTGCCTATTTGTGTACATTATTAAAGCAATTATCACTATTTATTTTCAAGCTATATATCTAGTAGATTTCCTAAATAAATATTATTTTCTTGAATTCATTAAGTTTTCCTTCATTTCCATATTATTTTTAAAATGTACTATTTATATATTATTGATGTTAGTAATAATATTCTAATGCTCTGAATGACATAATTTAAAAAAATTTTTTGATTTATATATTACTGTCATACATTAATTATTGCATAAAATATAAATTCGTTCTTATTATACGTTACTTTAAATTGATATTATATAAACGCATAAAACTTTTTATATATATGAATTTTTTTATTAAAAAAAATAATTATGTATAATTAAAAATGTACAAAAACATTTTTTTTTAAATCTATAAGGATATACTAGTTCCTAACATGAATAATTATACATTTTACAAAAACATTCTTATTTATGAAAAGTGTATTCAATAAAATATTATTTTTAAATATCATTTAAAATTATCCTATAATTAAAAATATATAAACATATTTT
>NW_021629182.1:0-2112 GCF_002157705.1 Plasmodium gonderi
ATATATATAATTCTATGAACACTGTCAAAAATAAAGTAGTCCTTGTCAGATAATAGAACTATTAATAATATATTTGAAAATAAATAATAAAATAATAAGCATATGGAAGAATCAATTAATAAATAACATTGTGACAAATATAAATATTAAATATAATATTAATTACATGTATTGAAATATTTTATTTAATCCACATAAACAAATATAATATATTAATATTATTATATAATTGTTTATTATATAATTATAAAATATATTTATAATGAATATCCAAAAAATAAAAGCAAACATAGAACCTGTATATATAATACATGAATGATATGCGAGTTTCCCAAAGAAATTATTAAAGTCTAAAAAGAACCCTAAAAACGAAGCACTAGTTCTAAATCCTTAACCTGATATGAATGAATATTTATGAAGAAAACATATAATACTAGTTTATATAAAATTTATTGAAAAAATATATATATACTTCATAACAACTATCATTATTACATGAGTAACTCCCAATGAATATAAAATATAAATAAACTGTGTAATAAAATCTAAATTTTTAGGAAAAATCCTTTAAGATATTGTTAATCCATTGAAACAGAGGGCACAATAAATGATAAAAACAAGAAAAATCATTAAAGTTATATTATATATGATGAATAATTAAAATTTTTTTTTATGTATATTTCAAATTTTCTGAAATTATGTTGTATGTTTTTAATTACATATTCACAGTGTAATATTAATTTAAATTAAGTAATAAAAACATTTTTATATTTATCTTATATATAATAATTCATATATATTATGTTTTTTATTGAAATGTAATTTTAAAAATAACTTCATATCATTATTTTTTAGCCATTATTATTTTTAATTTTTGAAGAAAGAGACCTATATGCATTGATAATCAACAACTAATAAATTCAATAAATTATATATTTCACATAGGGCTTTTTATATATATTTTTAAAATATATATTATAAGGTTTTACCTGCTATTTTAAAATATATGCTTATATTGACAATTTCTATATTTACACCTCATATATGAGCTCAAAATTATGTCATGCATAATTACATAGGGACATTAATTAATTTATTACTTCTTATATTTCTTATATTATAATATGTAAAAATGCCTGAAATACAAGCGGATGTATGAATACATTTAAATTTATACATATTATTGTATATATGTGTATTAATATATATCCTGCAATTAATGTTTTGCAATAAAAAATATATAATATTAGTGAATGTATAAATATTTATATTTTGCTTTTTTCCATTTTAACTTATAGACTTTTACTGAATCTGATTTACCTTCAGTTAAATTTTATGAAATACTGAAAAAAGATTCTATGCAATTACAATCTAATATATTTTGGTACTATAAAGATTTTCCTCCACACTACGACAAAAATGAATAAATTAAAAAGCTTTGCTCGAAATATGTAACTTATTTAAAGAATATGATAAAATAAGGCGTCAATATGCTCACAATAATGAGTATTGCAATATGCTAAGCTATTGGGTATCTGATGTGCTAGTAAGTACTCTTGAAAAAGATCAAAGTAAATGTACT
This sequence comes from Plasmodium gonderi, assembly GCF_002157705.1. Classification (NCBI taxonomy): domain Eukaryota; phylum Apicomplexa; class Aconoidasida; order Haemosporida; family Plasmodiidae; genus Plasmodium; species Plasmodium gonderi. The sequence goes on from NW_021629182.1 coordinate 1,583, forward strand.
CTTGCGTTTGATGAAATTCAACAAATGTGGAGTAAAGCTTCTCGTGATAATACAATAAGCTATCAATGCAAACCTTATTCTTCAATTATTAATTACTACCTGGATTGGGAAAATGCTAAAGTACTGTATGATTACTATATCGATTTTGATTATATTAATAAAATGACTAGTAATTGTGGTGGAAACTGCCAAGAATTATGTAGTTACCTCATTAAAATAAATGATATATATAAGAGTTATAAAGATTTTTGTTCTGGCAAGGAAAATCATTTGTGTCCTCTTTCTAAAATTAAATATGAAAATTGTAATCCAATGTCATTGTTAAATACGTTTAATTGTAATACATCGACTGAGGTGTTATCATTTCCTCAAGATGAACCATCTGAAGAAGAATATGATGAGGATACTAGTATACATGTAGCTCCTATTATAGAAGAGGCTCGTAGTACTTCATTTAGTAAAGAAGATTCTCAGGAGGATTCAGAATTAATAAGTGGCAAATCGAAGACTTTAAGTGCATTTGGTAATTC
>NW_021629183.1:0-9820 GCF_002157705.1 Plasmodium gonderi
ATATATATATATATACAAAATAATAATTATATATATATGATATTAAATACAATTTACAGCATAAAAATAATATAAACTATAATATCATTTATATAATATATCAATATTTATATAATAATGAAAGCAAACTACAAAATATATGCATTCCAATCAATTATAATAATATAATAGTTAACCAGAATTACTAAAATCATTCGTGTCATTGATAAAAAACAATGAAATATGGACAATGAAAAGAGAACACTTATCATAATAGTAACATTTAAAACATAAATCCTAAACCTATTATACGAAACCTAACACTCAGTACTGAAACAGTAAGGTCTGAAATAAAGACCATAAAACCTGAACACGGAAAACTAAAATCTGAAATACGGAGCATGCTCTGTCAAGCCTAAAGCTTAAACTCCATACAACATACTGAAATATAATCTAACATATAAACCATAAAACTAAAAAAATATTATAATAAATAATACTCAAGAAATATATACGATATTTATTCATACGTATTAATAACGTAATAATATATTAAAATATTTTATATTAAATTAATATAAAAAATCAGTAATGTAAATATAAAAGAAATAAAATTTATAGATATCATTAAATTCACATATAATTTAAATAAATAAGATATAATATGATAAATAAACTCTTATATATAAAATATAAAACAAGTAAAATTAATTCATATGTTCTGTTATACATATACATGGTAGTAGAATCAATCTCAGATTAATAATATATATGTTGCTTCATATATATGGTTACAGTATAATAGAGTTTTATAGCTCCCAAAAATTTTGTAATATAAAACCATAAAGGAATTAACAAATTCTGAGCCTAAATAACATACATTATTTTGCTTAAAACATATTCATTTTTATAATTAAAGAAAAATATTTTATTTTTTTATTATTTGATACATATAAAGTATAATTACTGATGTTTACAGCTATGAAAGTGTAATTATATATTAGTTAAAATAAAAATTTTATTCTATATATTATTTTAAATACACATATTTTATATAATAAAGTAATGCATTTTAATAAACATAATTTTAATATATTTGTATACATTTGACTATAAATTGTAGATTAATTTTAAGGATATATTTCCTCAATGTAGTAAAGATTATACTACAGCTAAAAATAGACGTAATATTTATATTAATATTATCATTGTATTTTTAAGGCTCAGAGATCAATTCAGTAAGAAAGGACATACAAATATCACAATAATAAATAAACATAATATATAGCGAGATTGTACAAATTTGGGTCTCTATATAATATAAATGAGGAATATAACCATAATGAAAATTGTAAAAAATCAAGTTGTATATATTTTAATTACATATTACACGAATTATTAGAAAAAGATAAATGTAAACATTGAGTTCCTGAAGCGTGCTACACAAGAATAGTAATATATACTGACACAAAATATGGAGTTATAAAAAAATTCCCTGATATAAGTAGAGATCATGTTAAAAAGCTCCATACGAAAACTTTTGAAATATTTAAATGTTTGGAAGAACTAAAATACCTTATTCAATGAACAAATAGGTATACTTAATAATAATAGGATTAATTTACAAGAACGTGGAGCTTAGAACCATAGTACAACTAATGTACTAAGAGATGTAATAAATCATTATAATAATCCATTCCGATTAGTGAGGACTCTAAAAATAATACTTATGTGATTAATCTTTTTTCGTAGGAAGATCTAGAAGATTCTAACGCATTAATACAAACAAAATAATTAAAGGAATAAGGCCTATCAACAGACAAATGGTAAGTGTTATTTCCTCTTCAGATATATTAACAAAAATATTTATTCTATATAAAGTTATATATGTACTTAATTTAGTTAATATATATTATAAAATGATTTATATTACATATTAACATTTAAGAGTTATATAGTATTAAACATATATTTATAAAGATATTATATTTTATATTTGCTATCAGTATACACTCAATACTTTATCTATAAAAGGAAGGCTAAGAAAGATAAGGAGTATGTTATATAAAAAAAAAGAAAATAATATAAAAATATTGAATTCTTCTGTAGAGAAATATAAAAAAATAATTCAAAATCAGTATAAAATATCTTATACCTAATTATAATAAACCTACTAAATACATAATGTTAGCTAATGAAAGAACAACATTATATCATATAAAATTGTATTATGTCCATTTTATTATTGATGCAAATGAATACTTAAACGAATCATTAGATGTGTATATTATTATATATTTATCAATAACATTACTAATCATTTTGTAATATTACCCAATTAATAATCTATCTACAAGGAATTATATTAACATAAATGTGAATATTTTTTTGATTTAACAAGAACGGAAGTAATATAATAATATGTGAACGTGAGTTTACAATAATTGGTTTATATTATATAGTTATAAATACAGTTGAAGAAAAAATATATATTATAAGTATTCATTAAATATAGCATGTGAAAAATAATAAAAAAAATAAATTTTTATATTTACTTAAACATAAAATTTGTATTAAAAAAAAATATAATTATTGCGTTATATAAGTAAATGATGATATAGTGTCCAATACTATATTTGTATTTTAATAAATTATAAAGATTCTTATTATGTATAATTTTATTTTAAGTACCTTATCTTACATCAATGATTAAAAAAATTTTGAAAAATTAAAGCTTCTACTTACAGTGCCTTATAGACTTTGGTGAATAATAGATACTAAAAAAAAAAATACACATATATTAATATAAGTGTATCAGAAATAAATACATTAAATATAATAATAATGGTAATGGGAAAATATTTAAAATAAGTGCAGCAGGAAATATGTATGTCTTATTTCCTTTATGACACAATAAATATATTACTGGTATATAAAATAGAATTTACATCATTGTATCTACAAATAAGAAGTATATAGTATCCAATGTATTTTTTTATATTATTTATCCGTCAAAATAAATATGAATATTCTCAATATTTGTTTATTTATGTCATAATATATATTCATTCCTCTATATATATAACAGTTTCAAACAGTATATTCCTAATGCTACCTATGACACTTATATTCATATATATAGCATAACTGATTCATTAGAAATTTTAATACGTATTATATTCAATATATATCAAAGTAAATTTATATTTATGCATTTACGATTTAACTAATAAAATGGTTTTCCTTATGTATAAACTATTAGGTTTATAGAATATATAATATTGCTATACATACAAGAACAATCTTTTACATTTACAACATTCTATACATAATTATAGGAATTATCATATTCTTTAATCAAAAATATAATTTTAGATTAATGTATTTATGATTCTAGAAATATTTTAAATAATAATATGACAAATATAATTTTAGTAAATTTTTATAAGATATATAAAAAAAATTATATATAAAATACCTTAATTTTTAATTTTAAATTAAAACATTTGTTTCTTATATGATCCCACAAAAATATACAATTTTCTTTGTTATATATTTCAGTTTCAAATAATAATTTTATTAAGATAAATATTCACTATAAACATATTATTACTGTAATATACACAAAAACCTTTAAATAATACATATATTTTTCAGAATCTATATACAAGAATTAAATACGCAATGATGTTTTCTTTATTTGTTATACAGTTCTTTATGAGATTTTGGTTTATTATATTATTTTTGTTACTTTATGCATAACTAATATAATAAGTGTATAATGATATATCATCTTTCTTTTGTATGTATGTAACGAACTAAAAAAAAAACAAAAAAAATTTTGAATTCCTTAATGTTACCTTAATCAATAGAATATTTATAGTATATGTGTAATTTATGTTTTTAAATGAATTATATTGAATTAATTTATTATAGTTTCTTTAACCTTATCCTTTATCTATTAAGAGTACTAAATAATTAAAAACAAATTTATTTTTTACATGAATTATCGTTATAAATATTAGTTGTTACATTAACATAACTCATTGAAACTTGTTTATTACTTTGATTTTATAGATTTTATTACATTTATACATAAATCATGGAAGCTTATGGCACTTTTTAGTACTCACATAATATACTTATTTTAAATACTTTAAATAATACATGAAAGGACAAACGAAATAAAAGAAATATTCTTATGATTAAATATTGTCCATATTGTTCCTATATAAATGTAGCTATGTTATAAGAATCTATTGTGTGCCATTAAAATTTATAACTCTTATATTTATAATTTCAGCATACATTAAGCAATTACAATAATTTCTTATTTATACACTTTAAATATTTTTAATTTATTAAAATGTATTAGAAATATATATAATCATATATATAAATAAGTTTATAGCATTATATGTGAAATTAATTCTGTTCACAAAAACTAGAAATACAATAAATAATTTATTAGGTATAATTATATGTATATATTACAAACATTCGTAATGCATATATTGAATTTAATAAACTATTCAGCACATTAAATAGTATATTAATATTATTATTTAAACAAACATATTATCTCATATATTTTATAATATTCCATATTTGTTCATATTTAAGGGGTATTATATTTGAGTAAAAAATAACAATTTATTTACGAAGAAAAAAAAGCAAAAAACAAATATATATAAAATATTATAATTAATATATAATTTTTATTATAATGAATCTTATTATATAATAAATATCATCAGAAACTTATTTCGATAGGAAATGTGTTATTTTAATAATACTTTTGCGCTTTTATGTATATACATTTATAAAACAAAAGCTCTCTTAATATTATATAATTAATAACAATAATATATTATATATTTATCTAATTTTCACGTATTTTATTATTTATTATATAGGATTTGACATATAAAATATAATTAAAAATTATACATTTCACTTTAACACGTATTACATTTATAGAAGTGTATATTATTTAAGCAGATAATGTTTTATTAATTAATATAATAATATAAATATTAACAATTAATTTTTAGTTTTATTAAAATGTAAAATCACCCTATCTAGCATATAGCATAAAGGTGAAATAACGCAACTATCTGAGGATCTTCATTATTTATTTTTATAAAGCTCTGATATATTCTAATATATATACAATGCACTGTGTAATATAAAGGAAAATATATTCTAAAATATATACACTAACAACATTTTTTAATAATTCACGCTTATTGATATATAAATTCATAAGAATAGGTGTAAATGCATTATTCTTATATTCGAAAAATATATTTATTCATAAAATTTTGAGATATCCATTTATTATTATTATTTAATTCATACTAAGTCAATATCTAAATTTATATATATATAACATAAAATGTAAATTATCCTTTTTGAAACAATGCATATATACATATATGCTTAAAAATAATTAAAATAAAATATAATAATATCTAAAAAAAATACGTTATCCCAATAATCATGTCTTTTTAATATATTATAACGATGAAAATTGCGAAAAAGTGTATATATGCATAGTTTACCAACTCTGGTTAATGTATATTTAATAAATATTTGTATTAATTGATAAAAAAGCACACATGAAATTTATTTATTAATTTATGAAATTATATAAAAATAATATAGCAGCAAAATGGAAATTAGATGTAGGTAAATAAATTGTTCATTTAACTTTTTTTCGCATCATTTATATAATTAGTGTATACTTGTATTATTCAATATATTAAAAATACATAATTAATAAATATAATGAGAAAATATATTATTCTGTATATAAAAAACAGTTAATTTATATAAGTAATATATTAAAAATCATATCATCAAAGATTTATTTATATAAGGCTTTTAATAGAGCATAAAAATTATTAATTTTTTATATTAAAGGTAAAATGTAAGAATTTTAACATCAATATTTGATAAAGAAGTATTTAAAATACATTTTATATTCAATATTATTTATGTAAATAAACGTAACATATATCATAATATTATTATATGTATTTTAAAAAAAATATGCATTTTTAAGAAATAATAAAAAATTAAACATCCTATTAAATAATATCAGGAAATATATTCAATATAAAATAATAAATTTACACACAATATACTGCTTATTCTTATAAAAGGCAAGAAATAATATATAAATATGACTGTCTAATATAATATTATATATATGATTAAACATGTACTCTTCATAATTGTAGCAGAAAATGCGACACTAAACTCAAAAATCTGATCCATAATGCTCTCTACCATACTTTCTTAATTATTAAGGGTATATCCCATTTATTTTAAGTCTATAATTTTTATTTAATCATCCTATATGCGATATTATATAAAGTACAATAAGGACCACAGAGTTATGCCTTAATTTTATATAATAATCATAGAATATATTAGTATTTATGCTTTTTTTTATTAAACTCAGAATTCCTAAAATTATATAATAAATATATATGAAAAAATCTTTTTATTTTTACCTTAGTAACTGGTATTTCTTTTGTTCTGTAAATAATAATTACTACTATGTATTATTCTATATAAAATTTTACGGTTTGTTCCATGATATATTTACATCAATAATATAGTTATAAAAAAAAAATATTATTCTTTATACTATAAATCTTTATTTGTGTAAATTTTCATTTGTTTATTTTAAAATTATTTTTATTTTATGTTATTTTTCCATAAATAAATATAATATAATCTAAGATGAAACATAATATTGTACTATTGAAATTATACAAGAATATATGAAAAATTACAACATATTTAAATTATATTTGCAACAATTAATTAGAAAAAAAAATTATATAGAATATAGTTCTTGTTTCAATAACTTTTTTATTTTATTTTTAGTATGCATATGTACGTTTTTTTCAAAAATGCAAAGATACTATAGACAGATATGAAACGGAGGGTGTAGGAAGTTCCAGTTTGTACTGCACACAAGTGAATGAAATTTCACAGGATATTAAAACTAAATTTGACCAGAATTGCCCTGAGGCAGATTTTTATTTAAATGAAACATATAAAAGTTCCCACTCCAATAATGAACTAAAAAGGGCGGCTTGTATATACATATATTATTGGATATATAATGATATCCTGAAGGATGCTGGAAATGATATTGAAATCCAAAATCTATATAACGTCTTTTTGGAGGCACACCATAAACCAGGAGATTAAAATTTTAAGGATTGTATAGATATAAAAATTACAAAAAATGAACTGAAAAAACTCATGGATATATATGACATGGATACACAGCTTAAAAATATTGAAGAAAGAAAGGAAACATGTGATGAAAACAAATGTGAATGTGCCAGAAAATGTGCTGTTTCATATATGAGGCACAAGGATGAATGTAAATACAACAATAACAAAAATTTTTGTGATGCACTACAAAATATTAGAGGTCAATATAATGAACAAATGAAAAATATAACATGTACGGACGGTACACTGCTGTTGTTACCTTCTTTTCATCAATTAAACATAACCAAACTAATCATAACTACAATTGATATAATAATAGTAATATCCATTTTCATAGTTATTTTGTATAAAGTAGTTATGATATACTTTATATATATATATACTATATAATAATTAATACTAATAGTAATAACAATATATATAGTTTATCAAAATATAATAACATTTTTAATGTATGAATAATTTTATTGTGAATTAGTCTATTTTTGAATCATACATAAGGAACAGAAGAATGAGAAAAATAAAACAGAGAGAAGACATATATAATAAATGTAATATATTGAACGCATTAGAATTATCAAGTAATATTTCGAGGAATAGGAAATATAATTTACTATATAATTCTGAGTAACTTTATGGATAATTATATGGTTTGAAAATATATTTTGTTTAGAAAAAAGATACAATTTTTAAGAGAATATCATTCATTATACTTTGGCTAATAACATAATATAAAGGTAAAATATTCCTTATAATATAATCCAATAAAATTAAATTATAATTTGATAAATTAATAAGATTTTCATATAATATACACTAATAGAATTAAAAAATAATTTTAAAAAAACGTAAGTAATGAAAAAAAGTCTATTAATATATATATATATACATTTCTCAGTCTAATTTAATATGACACATTTTTCATGGATAACGTGATACTAAGACATAAAATAATACATTATATATATAATATATGAGTAATGCATATGTTAATGTATTAACATATATATAAAATAACAAATTTTTATTATAGATTCACTTTAATTCTTAAAATAGATTTCTATGTGTTTCATACTGCTTCATAACATAATTACATTAAAAATTGTATTTTAAAATAATAAATAAGGAATAATATAATTCAAATTATAATAATTTGAATTATACCAAAATTATTCCTTAATACGTTCGGATTAATTGTATGCACTTTCCTTATTATTACCACTGAAATAAAGTTATTTATATGTTTATTAACATATATATAAAAACTGATTATTTAATGTCGTTATATGTGAATTTTTTGTGCATTTAATTATTCTGTTTATTTTAATATATATATTGTGTTTTTTTGTTGTTATTCATTTAATGATAAAATTATATATTGAAGGAACATTCTAATTATAATATAGGAATATTAAATTTTGCATTAATATTTTAATTGACAATACATCTATTAAATATATCTTACCTTAATTCTATTGTTTCAAAGTATAATGAACACAAGTTAGCACTATTTTCTAAGGAATATTTATCTCTTATATATATTAAAAACATTATGCTATCTTTATTATAGAATGACATTTTATTGCTATAAAATAATATGGAAAATATTATATAATAGAATGTATAACATAATGAATTAGTTTAAGATATATTAATGTATTAGAAATATTTCTTAATCAATATTAATAATTTTTTACAATAATTATTAGATTGCAACAAATATAAAAATAAATACAGTATTTATTATGAAAAGTTTGAATAAGCATAGAGAAGGTTATTATATAATGTTGTTAATTAAATATCAGGTATTAGATATAGTAAATCATGAAATTAAAATAAATTATAATTTTTTTTTACAGAAATGACAAATTTACTCTTATTTAATTTCAAAAATTATTCCAAAATGTCTCTAAAATATATTCCCATATTTTTCCTTTAACACTTGAAAAAAAATATTGTATATAAGTAAATTTTTAAGTACCAGAAAATGAATCAAGAAAGGACAAATAATATTTTGTTCTATATGCTACAACGGTAGAACACTTATAAAATTATTTATAATAAATTCAACAGTAAATAGTTATTCATATGAGTTTCTTAGTTTAATTATTATAAAGCATACATTTTTTCATTTATAGATCTCTTCTTTTTTAATTTTCCTCTTATTTTGCCGAATGATAAAGTATTTGCTATCTGTTTAAATGTAGAGATGATAAATGAATGAAATAAAAATATAATGTTTGATATTTTATTTTATGTATTTAATAATAAATAAATACATTATTATGTGTTAATTTATGTAATTATTTTAATTAAGGGAATGATATTATTACTATAATCATCGTATAAAACTCATAGGTTTAATATAGGTATTATAGTTAAAAACTTATTAGTTTTATTTTTATATTAATTAATCTATGAAAAAAGCTGAACTACTCTAAGAATAATGTTCGTTATGTATTTATATATAATCAATTTTATTTTCTCTTGTATGTCACTCTATAGTTTCTTTACTTAAAAGAAAATATATAATGGAGTAATATGTATCATGTTTTCATTAATAACATCATTTTAAGAAATT
>NW_021629183.1:10303-13316 GCF_002157705.1 Plasmodium gonderi
CTTTTCTAATTGATATATCTTATACTCCAACTAGATTATGATTTGTTATATTAGATCACACAGTGATGAACATAATAGAACATTCAGAGTTATGATAATCAAAAACAAAGTTAGTTTCCTAATATTTTACAGTTTTAACATAATTAACATTTAGGATGTAATTTAATATATATAGTGCACATTTTATATATAATTATATTATTTAATATAACGTAACATATAATACATTATGGAAGAGAAATAATTACCAATTTTTATAATAATATTATAAAGGAGAGTTACATTTTTATTAATTTGTATAACAATGTATTTAATATATTTTTTTATATTTAATAGACACTAAATATTGTCTTAAACTAAACCATTATTCTACACATTAAATGCATATTACAGGAAAATATTAGAGATTATTTATATTTTATATATTAATCTGTTAGGATATCATACACATTTCACTACAAAATTATTATTCAAAAGTAAAAAGCTTTATCTCTATAAAAATTAATGTTATTATATTTGAAAAAATTAAATTAGTATATATAAATTATTTTTTTCTTATGTATTGGAGGAGAAACCTTAAAAATATATTAATTAAAATACATATAGCTTATTTATAATACTGAAATAATATGTTTTTTATTGTATTAACAATTTATTAATATGAAAAAATATATATATATCTCAAAACATATAAAAAAGCTTTTGTATAATATATTCCTATATGAAATGTAAAAGTAAATTCATATTTTTCTATAACATGACAATAATATTTATTACATGTACCGATACAGCTTTATCATATAATTACATGATATGATAGAATTAATAAAAGTGATTAATAAACCTAAAGTACTGAACTAAAGGTTTATATAACATATTGTATGATGCAAGAAATCACATAAATAATGCTATATATATAGTCAAAATAAAGTAATCCATGTGATAAAATAAATCTATGAATAATGATCTTGAAAATAAATAATAATATAATATGTATACGAAAGAATTACATATTAAATAAAATTGTGAGAAATATAAATATTAAAACAATATAAATTATATGCATTGAAATATTTTATTTAATTCACATAACTAAATATAATATATTAATATTATTCTATATATGTTTATGATATAATTATAAAATATAATTATAACGAATATCAAAAGAATAAAAACAAAAAATAGTTGCAGTAAATATAATAAAAGAATGATAAACAGTTCCCTAAAGAAATTATTAAAGTCTAAAAAGAACCCTAAAAACGAAACACTATTCCTAAATCCTGAACCAGATATAAATGAATATTAATGCAGAAAATGTATAATTTTAGTTTATATAAAAATTATAAAACAAATATATATACTTCATAACAAATATGATTAATACATGAGTATCTCCCAATGATTATAACATATAAATAAAATGTGTTATAAAATCTAAATTTTTTGGCATAATCCTTTAATTTTTTGTTAATCATTTATAACAGAGGATACAATAAATGACAAAAAAAAAGAAAAATCATTAAAGTGATATTATATATGATGAATAATTAAAATTTGTTTTATGCATATATGAAATTTTTTGAAATTATGTTATATGTATTTTAATTACATAATCACAGTGTAACATTAATTTATATTAAATTATAAGAACATTTTTATATTTATTTATATATAATAATTCGTATATATTATGTTGTTTATTGAAATGTAATTTAAAAAAGAACTTCATATCATTATTTTTTAGCCATTATTATTTTTAATTTTTGAAGAAACTGACTCATATGCATGAATAACACAGAACTAATAAATTTAATAAATTATATATTTCTATTACAGCTTTCTATATATTTTTTTAAAATATATATTATAAGATTTTTCATGATTTTTTAAAATATACGTTTATGCTGAAATTAACAATTTCTATATTTACACGACATATTAGTTCAAAAATAGATCACGCATAATTAAATATCGACATTAATTAATTTATCATTTCTTATATTTCTTATATTATAATATGTAAAAATGCCTGAAAAACAAGCGGATGTATGGATACATTTAATTTTATGCATATTATTGTATATATGTGTATTAATATATATCCTGCAATTAATGTTTTGCAATAAAAAATTTATAATAGTAGTGAATATATAAATGTTTATATTTTACTTTTTTCCGTTTTAACTTATAGACATTTACTGAATCTCATTTACCTTCATTTAAATTATATGAAATGCTGAAAAGGCATCCTTCGGATTTAGTAAACGTAGAATACTGTAAAACTTTTTCTACAACAAAATACGGTAAAAATGGACAAATTAAAAAACTTTGTAAAGCATATATAAATTATCTAGTAAAAAAAGAACGAATAAGGAGTAAACCTGAATTCATGGAAATGAATTGTAATATTTTAACCTATTGGTTATATAATGAACTATCAAGAACTTATCATATGGATAAAACAAATTGTTTTAATGCATTATCAGATATTAACGATATGTGGATTCTTGGTACTAAATTCGTAACAGATTCCAAGGCTTGCAGTTGTAAACCTTATCTTAAAATTACTAGTTATCACGATAATTGGGATCATGCTAAAAAACTGTTTGATTATTCTATGGATTTTAATTATCTTAGGGATATGAAAAATGATTTTAACGAAAAGTGTGATAAATTATGTACATACCTCAATGAGATAGCTGATATATATAAGAAATATAAAGATGTGTGTATTCTTAAGAATGAACAGATGTGCCCTGTTTGGGGGATTGAATACGAAAATTACAATCCAGAAGATTTTTTAGATATATTTAAATGTCGTGATGATGAAGAGGAACCAGTTACTATTGAACACGTTGATTCTGAGGAGGATGTAGATGAAGAAGCAGAAAAAGAAGTAGAAGAAGTGATGTCTGTACATGATGGTTCTTCTGATACTCCATTAAATATAATGGATTATCAGCAAGTATATGAAATAAAAAAGGACGATTTGAAGCCTCTAAGTACATTT
>NW_021629184.1:0-4892 GCF_002157705.1 Plasmodium gonderi
CTAAATCACATATATATATAATTCTATGAACACTGTCAAAAAATAAAGTAGTCCTTGTCACACAATAAATTAATTAATAATATATATGTAAATAAACAATAAAATAATAATCATATGGAAAAATATATTATTAAATAACATGCGACAAATATAAATATCAAATATAATATTAATTACATTCACTGATATATTTTATCTAATTCTCATAAATAAATATAATATATTAATATTATTATATAAATCTTTATGATATAATTATAAAATATAATTATAACTAATATCAAAAGGATAAAAACAAAACATAGAACCTGTAAATGTAATACATGAATGATACGCGAGTTTCCTAGAGAAATTATTAAATTATAAAAAGAACCCTGAAAAAAAAAATATTCCTAAATACTGAACCATATATAAATGAATATTAATTTAAAAAAGGTATAATTTTAGTTTATATGAAATTTATAGAAAAAAAATATATATACTTCATAACAAATATTATTAATAAGATGAGTAACTTCCAATGAGGATAACATATAAATAAACTTTGTTATAAAATCTAAATATTTAGGCATAATCCCTTAATATTTTGCTAATAATTTATAAAGGAGAACACAATAAATAACAAAAACAAGAAAAATCATTAAAGTGGTATTATATATGATGAATAATTAATATTTGTTTTATGTATATTTCGAATTTTCTGAAATTATGTTATATGTATTTTAATTACATATTAATAATGTAACATTAATTTAAATTAAATTATAAGAACATTTTTACATTTATTTTATATTTAATAATTCATATATATTATGTTTTTTTTTTGAAATGTAATTTAAAAAATTACTTCATATGATTATTTTTTAGCCATTATTATTTCTAATTTTTGAATAAGCAGATTCATGTGCAAGGATAATGAAGAACTAATAAATTCAGTAAATTATATATTTCGAATCGAGCTTTCTATATATTTTTTTAAAATATATGCTATAATGTTTTACCTGCTATTTAAAATATAAGTTTATGCTAAAAGTAACAATTTCTATATTTGCACATTACATATGAGATTAAAATTAGGCCACGAATAATTACTTAGGGACATTAATTAATTTATTATTTCTCATATTTCTTGTATTATAATATGTAAAAATGTCTAAAAAACAAGCGGATGTATGAATACATTTAAATTTATACATATTATTGTAAACATGTGTATTAATATATATACTGCAATTAATGTTTTGCAATAAAAAAAATATAATATTAGCGAATATCTAAATATTTATATTTTCCTTTTTTCCGTTTAATATATTCAGAAATTTACTAAAACTGATTTACCTTCAGTTAAATTTTATGAAAAGCTAGATAATGATTTTATGATATTAGTAGACGTGCCATACTGTGGTACTTTTTCTAAAGTAAAATACGGTACAAATGGACAAATTAAAGAACTTTGTAAAACATATATAAATTATCTAGTAAAACAAGTCCAAATATTCAGGAAATTTGAATACAAATACATGAATTGTAATAGTATAACATATTGGCTATATGATAAACTATCAACAACCCCTAAAATGGATGAAAGAAGTTGTTCTAATGCATTATCTGAAATTAACAATATGTGGGAAAGGGCTACTGAGAACGTTAATAGATCCGATGCTAAAAGTTGTAAACCTTATCTTAAAATTACTAGTTATCATGATAATTGGAATGATGCTAAAAAGCTCTTTGATTACTCTATGGATTTTAATTATCTTAAGGATATGGAAAACAATTGTAATGATAAGTGTGATGAGTTATGCGAATACCTCAATGACATAAATGATATATATGAGAGGTATGAAGACACTTCGTCTGGCAATAATAAACTTTTGTGTCCTCTTTCTAAAGATGAATATGATAAATGTAATCCAAGGTCATTGTTAGATAAGTTTAAATGTGTTACTTCGACTGAGGAATTACAATTGCCTAAACAGAATCTTAGTGTAGAAGGGGAGGCTACTGAAGAAGAGAAGGATAATGTACAAGAGGAGACTATAGTAGAAGGAGGTCCTGGTGGAGAAGAGGCTGGTAGCACTCTATTAATTAAAGAGGATTCTGAGGAGGATTCAGAATTAATAAGTGGAGAATCGCATCCTTTAAGTGCATTTGGTAATAAAGTAAATGAAAATTATATTAATCTATATAATGTTTATTATCCTAGTAAATGAATTTCACGTATATCCATATGTTATAAATTATTATATTGCACCTGTACATTATTATTCCTAAATTTACAAGTTCACACCCATAGGAAGACAAATTCAAAATAAGTTTCCAAATATGGATAATATGATAAGGAAGTTAAGTAAAAAAGGAAATAGATCACCCACCCATAGATTTGAGACTTATAACCCATTTGGTGAATATTTAGAAGAGAATTACATAGGATATAACCCTGTGTAATATTGTTAAATACAAAATAACTGTTAAGCAGTTTGCATTAATTGAGATAAAATTAATTATGGAATTAAAGAACACATAAATATTTTTTCTTATGTGAAAAAAAATACATATAGACTAAAAAGATTAATATGTCTTGTTCAGGGTTTAGGTTTAAAGGTTTAGTAGAATTAGATTGTCTTATAAATTATTTATATATAATTATGATTATGCTAATGAAATCAGTATTTTTTTTTCAAATTGATAAATTTTAGTTATAAGAACCATTCAACATTACTATGTACCTACAGATGTGGAATGCATGAAAAATGTAAGTACAGTTAAATTAGTATGATTTATCACACTGTAAGAGAAGCTTTGCAAAATAGGTGGAAAAAAGATCTATTCTATTGGATGGACTATATGCGATTTAATACATGTCAATTTATGTGTAAATTTAATGAACGATAAGAAGAAATAGATCTATTTTAAGGAAAATTAATATGTGATGGAATAAATTGTCCCTATTTGTTAATACATTTTTTGTAATAATGTAATCTACGAATGTATGTGAATTTATACCGAATTTACATATTTTAAAAATGATTATGTATTTTAATCAATATCTATTCAATAAAGTTATTTTTTGTTTGGTAATCTTTCGTTTTTATTTTGTTATAATTCTCATTTCAAAAGTATGTAGCATTGGTTTTAAGATATATTTACTTGTATACATTACATTTACAGTTAATTTGTTTATCTAATAATATAACTTTGAATGTAAAA
The DNA here is from genome assembly GCF_002157705.1 of Plasmodium gonderi. Lineage (NCBI taxonomy): Eukaryota > Apicomplexa > Aconoidasida > Haemosporida > Plasmodiidae > Plasmodium > Plasmodium gonderi. The sequence goes on from NW_021629184.1 coordinate 3,211, forward strand.
ATGTGTGATGTAAATTTGTATATATTTTGTTATTGTAAATATGTGTGGAACATGCTACATGTGTGTGCGGTGGCTATTTATGCAAAATTATATCATGAATGTTTTTTCTATTATATATATTTTAAATAAATATTATAATAGTAATTTCTTGAATAAATTATTTTCATAATTTATATATAAATATTTTAATTATTGTTGAATATATTATTAACCATTTATCATGTATAACTTATGTTAATGATAAAATTAAAAATAATTATAAACATCTGGAGCAAATATTTTTTCCATTATAAGAAGAAAACTCATAAGATATAATGAACAATGGAATCTATAGAAAAATGTGAAAATTCTGTAAAAGTAATAAAAAAACACACTAATTATTACATGTATATAAATTTATAGGAAATTGTCAAATACTTATGCAGAAAATAAATAGACAAATGAAATATGAAGAAAAGTAAAAGTGATAAATAACATGAACAATCCACATATCTAGAGTAATTTTCTTTGTGAGAATTACAAGAAAAGGACTTAATTTTCGAAAAAATCAATGTGGCTAAACATTTACACGTCCATTTAATAATTTCACAAATATAATTCTAAATCATTATCTGAACCTAATTTCGTTTGAATTAAAATTATGAATGAGGAAATTATAAAATTAAATTATGTTTTTTGAGATTTAAAAAATTAGAACTATGAAAAAAATTTATAATAACTTTTTTACAATCATTTTTAATAAAAGAATTGTGATCATGTATAGTAAGAAAAAATATACATTTAAAATAACTAAATTTAAATGTATTAATATAATGAAAATAAAAGGCACTCAAATTATTTGTTTCTTGATGGTTCTAATAAAGAACTATCAAGTGGAAAACCTTTATAATTTTTTTTTTTTTTGTTGCTGTTTAAAATAATAATTCCTTAAGAATTAGTATATCCACTAGTTACTAATTTGTAAATGTCTCATTTATATTAAACACATAAAAATAAAATTAAAAATGTTCTTTAAATCTAAAATGATTTTTTAACAAAAATTAAATTATCTGAAAGCACATTTGTTACTAATACATGAAAAAAATTTATAATGTAATGAAATTAATATTATCACTAACTCCATTATAACAATAGTATATTTTTTATAGAATCATATAACGAAAGAGCTTTTTTAGCACTTTTATAAAATTACCCATAGATTCACATCACTCCTATGCAGCACTATAGCATTTTCTAATGTGGAATATTTATATATTTTGAATTTTGTATTTTCTCATAGATTATTATGTTGTACATTAAAGAAAATTATAATAAAGAAATAATTTTTTTTTTTTTGAGGTGTAATTTAATGAAACAATTTAATATTATATATTATGTGCTTTTAAGTTCCTCATTTTTATCCACAAAATTTCCTGTAGCTTATTTAAATTGAAACATAATTTTAATTATTTTCCTATTAATCAATGTTCTAAAGGTGCATACTTTTCTTTCATTAATACTATTTATTTATATTTATGCGCCTTCATTAAAGTTATGTGTATTAATACATCCCTCTTATTAATAATGTAGTAAAAAGAGAAAAAAAAGGTGTTTCATCTTACACTTTATTTCCTACATTACCCATATACTAATCGTTCAACTGAGAAAATGGGTCATTCAATTTCATATTTAAATCTATAATA
>NW_021629185.1:0-15416 GCF_002157705.1 Plasmodium gonderi
ATTTATATTTTTATTTGATTATTCTTAAATACAAGAATATGATTAAATAATCCATTTTGGATAAATGAAGCAATTACTTATATATTAAAATAATATGTAAAAAACATAAGTATCTATGAAATTAAATAAAAATATAGGAAGATAAACAAATATTTTTTTTCAATACTGTTATATATATATTACTCATACATTAAATTAGACACTCAATATAATAAACTATGAATTATATGTATATATATAATCCATACTTATCTCATAATATTTATTTCTGTCTTTTTCTTGAATGTATATATTGGAAATATATGGATATATATAGTAAAATCTTATTTTTATAAATTAAATATATAAATATATTTTTAACGTTTTATATTCATATTTTCTTATTTATAATAAAAACTATATAATTTATAATTTAATCTATATAATAGACAATCATTAATTATATATATATATTAAAATATTATTATAGTATTTTCATAAATTCAATGCTAAATGAATGATATGAATATCATATTATCTTATGCTGAAATGAAATATAAATATTATCATTATAAGTATATTACAGGAATTTATTATATATTTAAGAACATATCATTTTTTATTCATTCATTATTTATTGAATAATTTCATATATAAAGTTTTCATCACGATATTAATATTAATCATAGATACATATGTAATATATAAGTACAATATAAACTATATATTTATGATTGAACATTATGTAACAATAATATGGTAAAAGACGCCAGGTAATTTATCATTTAAATGAATATATATATATATCTACAATTATAATATATATATAGCATATAAACATGTAATTATAAATGCATATTCATGAATTAACTGAACAAAACATTTTCAATATATATCTATTATAAACCTAATTAGGAAATATATTATATAACTATAATTCTTTTTATTTTTTTAGTGTTTCAACAAATGTATCTTTGAAAAAAAAAGCATTTAATAAAAGTACAAAAAAATAAATCATATAATATAAATCATATAATGGAATTAATTTATATGATTTTTTGTTGTTTATAGTTAAAATATATATTATTTATTGTAACTTAGGAAACACACTTTTTTCTTTTTTTTAGAATATTTTATAAATTATATTTAAATAATATCATTAAACATGTATATAGTATTTTCAATAATAAAATATTTAAAATGTATATTCCATCCTATAAATAAAAGAGATTAATAGTAAGAAACAATTTTTGGGTATTTGGAGATGTAAAACATATAATAATGTTTTTAGTTCATATTTCTTATATTGATGAAACATTTTATTGGAATTACAATGCATCTATTGTAAGGATATAAGAGATAAATATTTTATATAAAAAACAATCGTATATAATAAATTTATTTTTTATAATGTATTATAAAGGAATATCCTTATTATGTATGAATTATGGAATATAATATAAATTTAATGCACTATAATTAAGGGTTTTTTAATTATACTATTTAGATAAACATTGTTTATCCGTTACATGAATAATTTGTATACCACTGACAATTTAGTGTAAAATCTATAAGAAGTATATATTTTATTTTAGTACACATATTATATATATTGGTAATCTACAATATCAAAGCATATATAATATATTATGTATTATTATTTTTATTTTATATTATATAATTTTACTATCAATTTGTTACAGCACATTTTTAATAAAAAATCAGGATCATTAATATTTTGTAGATTGAATATATTATATAAACTAATATACTATTATTGTATATTTTTCTTAATAATTAAAGTTAAATAATGAAATATGAAAATATAATAATCTCATATAACTCACATAATAGCACCATTTATTTGCAGAAACAGTTATTCGAAATATGCTGTAACTAAATAATATAAAAATTAATAGTTATATATTTATTTTAATTATAATACTAAATTATGTTACCTTAAAAAAATGATAAATCTTATAGATTTATTTTCCCTAATGATATTTGCATAGTAGTACATTATTAATATTATATATGCATTCCTTTTAGGTATGATCAATTAATGAATTTATAATATATATTTTATTATGTAAGATGATTATATTTTTTTTATTTACTTATTAAATATGTAGGAATACAGAAAAAGTGAATATATATTTGACAAATTTAATAGTAATCTTTTTAAAAAGGGAGCACGCTTTTTTAATTATTTTTTTATTTAATTCCTAAGTATTTAATTATCCAACTTCATATATTAATCAGGAGAGTGCATTTTTGTCCCATTAAAGTATAAAAGCCTGGTTCTAAATATAGCTATGAATTAATATATAATATAGATATAAACAAGAGGTATTTCTTAGATTCTACACTAATGAGTTAGCGGAAATATATGATATATATGACATATATTTTGTCATAATTTATGATATTATAAAAATGTTCTGTATTTGTTAAATATAACATTTTTAAATAAATGCCCTATAGGGTAGATTTGGTTTATTTAATTTTTTTTTAAAATGCATATTTAAATTAATTGCTTTATTTATGAAGTCTATATGTATGTTATATTTGCATTCATAAATATAAGAACCATATTTATAAGAACTATTTTTATAATCATAACATCATTAATAAATATTTTTATACACAAATATGAATTTATTGTAATATGTGAGATGAAATTCTACATAAAAATGAGATATATCATTATAATATATATTTAAATATATGCATTTATATGATTTTTAGTTAATAATATTTATAACGATATTTTTATTACATTTATTCCTAAGTTAAATAGAATATATATATACAAGCACAAATTTAACCTTTTTTATAAGGTGACTAATTAGACATTTGTATATTAATATCCAAACAAATTAAACTTCTATATTTTATTATATCCATATAATATAAAACAAATATCAAGAAAAAAATTTGAAATATATCAAGATTACTATATATATAAAGAAAAAAAAAAATATTTTAATCATATAATATTATTTTTATATTAAGTTACCAGGTAAATAGGATGTAGAATAATTGCCTATGAGTTTTAAATAATTATATATAAATAGTTGAACCTCTTTATCGGCGCATTTATATGCATACGTGTGTATGATGAATTTCATATTTTTCTATATAATATTGTATTATTAAAAAATATGTAGTGAAATTTCATAAAAGAACTGGAAGGAATACAAAAAAATAATGATAATATGTATCATTTTCAATTATACATATATGTGATGTGTTTATGAAGGATTGTGGTTACATTTTCAGTATTATATATATTTAGAGTAATTAAGAATGTCCTAAACTATTATTATACATATGATGTTACACAAATAATAATAACAGAATAATTATTATTTATACACATTTATAAAAAACAGATATAACCATCAAAAATTGATTTTTTTCCCTAGATTATGTAAATTATGGCACCTTAAAAATTTTGTAAAATATATATAACTAAAAATATGGGAAACACAGAAAAGGCCCTTGTTCCAAAAAGAACATTTGTTGTATTTTTATGTATAAAACGTCATAGAGGTAAAAAAATATTCACTAAAATATACATAATATGGAATACAGAAAATGCAATTTTCAGGTGTCTTAATAGAGAATTCACATTTATGTTAGTTTAACATGTCTGCCTTTAACCAAATTGTATATCACACACATTCTATAATATATATTTTTTCAGTATAAAAATCTATAAGTCAGAAAATATTATATTCTTTATTTATTTTTCTTTTAAATATTTTCTGAAAATTTATTCTAGGGGGTAAAATTTTTTTTAATTTTTGGTTTATATATTTTTTATTCAAAATTGTTTTTCATTATAAATCCAATAATAGGAATATATCCATTCAATAAAATTTTATTTTCCAGCGTTTATCCATTATATAGTAAATTGTTTAATGGAAATAAATATAACCTTAATTATGTGAAGTGTGTATATTTAAAATATTATCCCATATATATTTAAAGAGAATAGATATTGTTAAACAAATGTCAATAATTAATGTATCCTGAATAGTTAAATTTAACAAATATGCTTTTATACATTAAAAATTGTCGTACTAATATATAAATACATATCATCGTATATATAAGTCTTATTGTACAATATAACAAGAAGTAATAATTTATAAAATATTTAAGAATTCCTGAATATAACTAATTCAATGAATTATTGAATATATTTAATTTAATTGCTCTTTTCTAGACTATTATATATATCTGTAATTAGAACATCTAAATTATTTTATATAATATATATTCATAGAATACTTCTACGTATGATTTAGTTTAATTTTCATATATATTCATGTAATCTATAATACATTAATAATTATATTATAAAATATATATTATTAGACACCTTAAATGATATTATCGTATGGTCTTTTATGGAAATAACACACATTCATGTTTAAAGATCATAGGAACTAATAACATAGGACAAGATACATATATTTATGCGCAAATTTTGTTTATTATTTAATTTATAAAAAAAGAAAAAGAAAGCTTGTAATTTTCATTATTTATTATTTATTTCTTTAATTATTGCACCTCTTTTTCTTCTCGGTAAAGTAAGAATATGAAAAACATATACATAAATACATTAAATTATTGAGATATATATATTATACATGTTTTCTGTTAGCAGTTCAAATATCGTAAATATTTATAGAGAAAAGACAAGCGTTCTCATAAGACATGAAGATTTATGAAGATATTTTTTTTAAGTTAAATAAAATGTAAGGAATATAGCAATGTATTCAGAAAGATAAAACGGAATTACGATTTTATTATAGATTTTATAGTAAAAGCATAAAATATATTAACATTAAAAAAATTATATTTTTTATTTTTATATACTATTTTATGTTATTTTTTTCTAACGTTTACACTTTTTATACAATTTTTACATTTAATTCTAATATTTAATTCCTAATTTACCTTTTTTCATAGTACTTAGATTTTCATTTCAAAAATATATAGTATAATAGGTTCAAGTATTGACATATTTATTCTATTACATAATTATATTTTGATTCCATTGCAATATATATGACAAAATACATATATAATATTTAAATTATTTGTTAGTGAAAATTCGTAATATATTATGATGAATTAATATGTATATTTATGAATCATTATTAGATGAAAATAAATAGCCATTAAGAATAAAATAAATAATTTATAATAAAACATTTTATTTTACAAAATCCATGAGATTTAAAAAAGTTAAAAATTTCATACATAGTTTCAAACACAATATGCTTTATTGTCATAACTTAAAGGTTGTTATAATGAATTAAGTTAATATTCTTTTATCGTATAATTAATCTCACTATGTTATAGTTATTTATACACTTTAATAAAAATATACACAGAAGTATGCAATATTTCACATTGAAATTGTTTGTATTAATTAAACTCTGTTTATAAATTTTTAATTATAGTATAATTATAAATGACATTCAAAAAAATATTTTATTGTATACACTTAAGTTTACAAAAATATGAAGGTATTTATAATAGCTCCATATATATTTAAAAAAAAAATTTATGTAAATTATTAATTATAAATATATATTTTTTCAGATCGGATGAATATAAATTTAAAAATAGTTTTATTGATTTATATAATATCCAATTAAAAGAAGGTATATTAGAAGTAAATTCATATATTTTCTAATAATTATAATATGATGGTATACATAAAAAAAAAATAATTCATAATTTATTTAATATAGGGAATTAGAATATTATTATTAATATCAATAATATATGAATGGTACTTATCAAATATAAAATGGAAATGGAGCAAAACATAATAAATCCATTGAAAAATAAGATTTATTTTATAAAGTCTATTAAATATATTGTATTAACTAAAATAATGAGACCTGCTTTAATAAAGTGTACAAATTTATCGATATTAATGTAAATTAAGTAAATGAATATAAATATTTATATTTTGCTTATAATAAGGAATCCTAATAATATTTATTTTAATCAGTAGTATCTATGATGCATAGCATTAAATGTAGTATTAACAGAGAATATATTTTATAACTGTGTTATACGGTATAATATATATTATTAAGAATTCCGAATAATTAATTTCACACACAAATTGTAAATATCTTGAAATTCTTAAAATATATATATTCATATAATATATGCTTTGAGAAATTATATATCCATATTTCATAGAATATGGTGTTATAGTGATTAGATATTTTAAAAAAATATAAAGAATCATAAAAATAAATCTCTAATCATAAATAGTGCTATAATATGTACTTATGAATTTAATTAGGAAATTTTTATTTATTAGTAAACGCATAGAAAAATACATGATTAACTTATTTTCTTCTTTTATCACATTTTGATATTCTTTAATAATGATCGACTATCTAAGGGTATTTTTTTTATGTAGTAAAAATTACTGCTTATCATAATATACAATATTTCACTTTAAATTAATTATATAATTTTGTTTATTAATAAGAAATATATATATTATCTTTTGTCTAAAATTCATAGGAGGAAATACTTAAAATATTACCTTCAAAAATTAATTACACTATTTTCGATGATGCGAATGATAATTGTGATGGTGTTCATTTTTACGAAAGTGTAAAGAATCTCATAGATAAGAATACTACGAATAATGTTATTTCTGACAAAATAGTTAAAGCCTTATATTATGTGTATAAAAAAGATGAGGATATAGGTCTTGATACAGATGATTGTGATTATTTATACTTTTGGTTAGGTGATTTATTATATAAAAATTTAAAAAATAGAAGTTCATTTTACTCTATTATGATTATACTTATATTTTTATTGAAAAACGATGAAGGCCTGAGTATTTGTAAAAATAATAGTTATTATAATATAACTGATGATAATTTTGAAGATATGAAGATATTATTTGATTTTTCGAAAGATTATGATATTCTTAAAAATTATATTAATGAATATAATAAGTCTTGTGGTGATGCTTTTCAAATATATTTTGATGGTCTTGTAATAAAATATCAAGAGTTCAAAAACAAGTGTCGTGACTTAAGTATACGTAATGTGACTTGTAATGTATTTAATGATTTTTTTAATGGTATGAATATTGAAAACTTACTTAATTTGAGATGCACATCAATAGGAATTCTTCCTGATTCGATGGATGAACAATTACAAAGTGGAAGAACGGAAGAAGAACATGAAGAAGAAGCGTTACAAAAAATAGAGCCACAGTTACCTAAATATACTATGCAGTATGAGGTAGAGGGAGAAGAAGTTGTACAAATAGAAGATTCATTAACTGAGACATATGAGTATGTAGATAATCCAGGAAATATGGCAGAAGATAGACAATTAGATGCTTTAATAACGGAACATGAACATTCAGACGAAAGTACACGTAAGACATCAATTGAAGGACAGTCAAATATCCATACACAATCAGAAGAATCTCTATTGAGTATTAGAGATCCAATATTAAATGTCACTTCACATATTTCAAGTAATACCTTAGCTATTTCATCATCACAAAGTATGTACATTGCTCCATTTTTGATAGGAATTGCAGTTTTTTCTATTATACTGTACAAAGTAATTATATATGTTAATAAAGAAGAAATATGTATTATATTATATTTAATAAATTTTATTAATTATTATATAATATTACAAATATTATGTATAAAATATGTTCTACCTATAACCCATTTTCAATAGTTTAGTCCAGTAGGGTATTGGTTAAAAAAAAACTTAAAAAGAAAATCTAAAATGAAACGTAATTTTATAATGGATAGGAATGTAATAGAAGATTATACGTTTCCCAATGATATAGATTCACTGAGTAGATTCGATGTTACATACAGTAATATATAATTGTTCTTTATGTAACAAAAAAGGAATATTTTTGTCATATATATCTGTTTCAAGATGAATATATTTATACAAACATATTCATCCAACAAAAGAAAAATAATTATTTTTTTTTTGAATAATACAATAATAAATCTTAAATGAATATATTTATAATATAAACATGATTTTTTTTAAAATTATAACATTTTTATTTTTTCAGTAAGCATAAAAATATAGTAAAAATAATTCACATCCTATGTCCAAAATGTATGGTGATTCAGTATAAAGGTAAAATGCATGCGCTTGTTATTACATCTTAACATTTATTGTTAATATTTCAGCATATTATTCTTTTGAGAAACAAATAACATTTTTTTTTTTTTTGTTATATATATTTTTTTATTGTGACAATGAGCACTAGCAAAATATAATATATGATAAAATTGTTCGAATAAATATTTTATTTTCTTAATGATAATATTAATATTAACTATATTATTGTGTCAATACTTCAACATTATAATAAATTTATGAGCTCAGACTCTTGCTATATATTTCTTGCATATAATGATTAATACTTAATTATTTGTACAGATCATAAGTTATAATAACATTATAGACAATAGTATATACTTTTCTTTGTACTATTTATATATTTATCGTTTCCATTTTTTTTTTTATTCAAAAAATTGAATGCACATTTTTTTATGAACAAGTAAATATAGTATGTATATGAAAGTATTCATACTTATGTGTAAGAATATTTTTAATTAAAATAACTATTAGCGCAAGAGTTATTTATATTATACCTAATGTAAAAACTTAAATTTTTAAAATTTTATTAACTTAATTAAAAACATTAGAGATAATTATAATAAATTTCATATTAATATATATATATAATAGTTGTGTAACATTCACTATTCAAAATTTTCTTTTTGTATTTCATTACACTTAGTTGTAATTTAGCACTGCTGTAAGCATATAATTTTCTATATTTTTAATTTTTAGTGTATTCTATAATTTTTACAGTATGGATATTAATGCATATATATATTAAATATTGTATATATAAATATTAATTTTCTTATACTCATAATATATGTAAATGTCTTAATAATAATAGGTGATATATATTTATTAATATACATACGTTTTATTTTTTCTTCATCAAGTGAAAAAAATTGAATTCCTTTATTATTTGTCGTATTATAACATGCTTGAAATCAATATAAAGTTATTTCCGTATATATATTATTTTTTTATTTTTAGGTATTAATGATTTTGTTTAATTTTGTTTTGTTATTAATTATACAATATTAAAAGAATATATATGTGAGTATAATGATTATACTACACATTTACATCAATTGAATGTATTTATGGAAGAAAGACATTTTTATGAGCTTTAGTCTAGAATTTTTTTAGTTGATAATAGCTGATTTATTTGTAAATTAGAATTTATAACTAATGATAAATAATTTAAGTATATTAATTCCATGTGTAATATATATAAATATACTTTTTTTTTTTTACTGAAAAAGTTTTGAGGCAAATATATACTTTAATAAATAAAAAATTATGAAAATGTAATAAAGATAACATTTCATATATACTAAATATTGGTAAGATAATGAATTATCTGTATTTGCTAAAGATAATATGATAAATAACTGTAATAACTGCAATATATCATAAAGTTTGCATAAATATGACAATAGAAAAACCTTAAGCACTATATATCACTGCATATTTATTAGAACATCAGATAATTCTTAGTGTTAAAATGAAATAAAATAGTAGTATTCAATATATTCAACTAAAGTTTATGAATTATACCCATTATGTATTTTATATAATGAAATATAATAACATAATTATAACACTTTAATTAGATTAGAATTATTGTTTTACAAATATATTGGTATTATATGATCCTTTTCAAATTATTTTGTGTATGTTTAATATTGAATAGTATTAAAATTATAGTTTTATTATGTTTAGAATTATTTAAATTTATAGTGTAATGTTTTTTATTTATACACATTTATATAACTCAAATAAATTGATTTATATAGAATTAAAACTTAATTATGGGGATCTATCATCCACTATATTTTACTTTTACGTATATGTAAGAGAATATTCTCAGTATATAATCATTCATATTCAGCTTTTTCTTCTATTTATTTTATTTTGCATAGGATATTCGTTCATATTATATATTATGTTGAAATATAATTTATTCGGTTATATGTAGAGTATTTATTCCACACTCTTGCTTTAATCATATATAATAATCATATATTGAGTGTCAAAATGAAAATTTACGTAATATATTAATGTATTAAATATAATTCTCAATATTTTTGAATATGTAGATATAACAACTGTTAGTTTTCAATGAATATATGATTAACGTTATATAAAATGGAAATAAAAAAGAAAAATTAAGCAAGAGTGAAAATGAGATACTTATATGTGATGTAAAAATATGTTGTTACGATTCATAGTAGATTGCGATGCGGGACAGTTAAATATTACATTTTAGAGTGGGTGAAACTTATTTCTATAATCATACTCATAACATTGAGACATTTAGGAATTTTTTATGAACGTAAATCCTAGTAGAGTTATAAGAACAGTTCGTAACATGAGGAAATAATATAGGAATAAAAATAATAATAAAAAACATAAAATTACATATAAATTATTAAGGCAAAAGTTGAGGAATTTAAGGATAAAAATAAAAGACATTATAAAATATTAAAATATCAAGCTATGATTTTCCTGCATACAAGTATATTTAGATATATTCATTAATTATATAGTTTATGGTGATAATTATATGCTAGTATATTATGAAAATTTTGTTATAATTGATAAAAATAAGGAACATTATATATATCAAAATTAACGAATATTCCATAATATATCTATTTATATTTTCAAAAAGAAAGTACATATGATCATATGCATTAGTTTACATACTTTTTATTAGAAAATGCTGTATTAACCTAATTTGGTGAACAACCATGTTAAACATAAAAATTGTACTATGTAACATTTATACTGTATATAACTAAATATAAAATAATATTAAATGCTAAGAAAACTAACGATGAAATGTTGGAATTATGATTCAAATGATCAATCAACTTAATAATTATATACATAATCATTATAGACTTAATAATAACTTTAAAAAAATTAAATTGTATTTTTATTTAAATTTTTTTAAATAGCGAAATATGTATAGTGAAATTTATAGTACTAATACATAAAATATACATATTCTTCGCATTCATTAGAATACCAAAAAAAAGAATAAATTGAATGTGATGAAATCATTATTATGTTAATTATGAGTATAGCAAATAAATTGTATTTATCAATTTATGACATCATATATAAAAAAATAAATATAAAAATGATTCACATATTAGTAGCATTAAATAGGCGACAGTTAACATTCATATTATTAAAATATGAAAAAGGAATTAGATAAAGTGTTTTAGTTCATAAATATTAATTGATATATAAATTTTTATTTGACAATGAAATTTTCAACAAATTTACTTAGTAATATAGAATTATATGTATAAAAATGTATTATATACATGTTCTATTCAATTTTTATAAGGTGTATTATATGTCTTCGTAATTATGTATATATAATGCTATTATTTTATGTATAATATAATTTATTGTACCTTAAAGAAACCTTCACAAGCACTACATGACACTAAGACAAGAAATGCATGAATTGTACTGACGTTTCCTTATTAGGTTTAAACGTAAATGGATAATAAAATTATGGTTAATATTATATCATTTATTTTTTGAAACAAAATATTATTAATTTCCTTTTAAAACATTTATTTTTTTGTGCTTTATTACAAGATGATATACTTCATTTTTATTTAACATTATTAATAGAAACAATTTCCATATAAACGTCTTGAAACATTTTATATATTTTTTAAAAGGAATATTTATTTTTAGTAATTTACATAACGGTAACATTAGTCAATATTATATGATATATTATATCTATTATTCCATGAAATATTTCTGTTTATTTCTGATTGTTTCAATATGGAACATACAATATCAATATTTTTCCATTTATTTCTCATCCTTTGTAATTTTTGCTGAAAATATGAAGAATTTGACGCAAACTAATTCAGAATAAAAAAACATTTATGTACTAAAAATATAATTTTTTAATGATAATTTTTATTTTTTTTTTAAATCATTTAAAATTAATATTTTTTATTATAGTATGTATGAATAATTGTATAATAAACCTTAAAAACTAAAAAAATAAAAAGGAATATTAAGAGCATTACGATAATTGTAGTTATTATAGCTGCTTTAATATTATTTTTATATGTTGGAATGCTTTGTACTGAACTCTTTATATTTTCAGTTGTTTCTTTGACTGCAACACGTTCTTCAAATTTTGTTTTATATTCATTCAGTATATTTTTTAACGCTTCACAAATAACTTCGTCCTTTCTGTTTTTTATAATATCATGCATATCATTATGACATTTATACAATTCATTCAAGAAACTCAGTTTAAACATTTGTTCATCATTAATTTCTTCTTTATAATCTTTGCAAAACTGAATGCCAGTTAACTCTATACCATATTTGTTGGTCACGCGGTCATAAAGAGTTTTAGTGTGCTCATTTTTATTATTTGACTTAAGTTCATAATATATCCATGAATATAAGTACTTACAACCAACTTCCATTAATATATTCTTAGAATATGGCATTAATTTAGATAAAAATTACATAGCTTGGCCGCATAAGTTAAGCATATTTGGATCCTGAGATTTAAAAAGCTTTCCTATAATTTCTTCACAATATTTTTTCGTCTCCCTATATGAATTGTGCTTACAACTATCCATTATTGTTTTACATTTAGGAAATAATTTTAAAACATCATACTAAAAAATATAAATAAAATATATTATGATAAAAATTATATTTCAATTAGGACAATATCTTTGTTTATAGAAAATGGGGAATACAGAAATTATAATACTGTGATACATATTATAATTTTTTAAACATACAATTTTGTTATTCATATTATAGATTAATACATAATTTGGCTGATGATTTCGTCATAAATATAAAAATATTATGAAAGAAAAAATAATATTTAAAGATAAGAATACACATCATCAGGACTATTTTTGCTTTTACATAATAAAAGAGTAAATGAATAAATTAAATTATTCCTTAAATTATTAATTATTGTATTGCAAAAAATATTTCATTAACTATTTAAGGCAATTTATGTATACCCCTTATTATTTCAGGAATCAAAAAATAATATATTTTTTATTATTTATTAAAAACGTTTTGAGATTAACTTTTAATGTATTATAATAAATCTACAGTTTTATATTTAAATAAAAAAATTTCACTCATAAACTACGTTAGAGTAGATAGACAATAGTAATATGCAATATTAATTTGAATAGATATATATTTATGTATTTTTTTACGTTATTATATAATTTACAGTAATATATATAATTTAATATAAAAAGTATAAATTATTAGATTAAATAAAATTCAGCGTTCAAGATTCGTACATTGATAAATTTTTATATAAAAGAAATATCCATTTATTATAACAAAAAATATCCTAAATTATATTAATGATATCTAAGTTCAATACTGAAAATGCAAGAATATATTCACATTTTACTGGAAATAATAAGATTATAAGGATTATTTCAATATATATTTTTATATGTACGAACGTTTTTAATTAAACATATATATTGTGTGATTAATATTTTAAGTTCAAATTTATGTTTAGTGTTTAGGGTTCAGGTTGAGTATTAAGGTTTTATGTAAAGGCCATAATGGTTTACTTTTTCAGGTATACGGTATTATTGTCTAGTTTTTAGTTATATTTACTTTATTTTTATGTTTATTTTACTGGATTTAATTTTTGCTATGCATATTTATTTATATATGTATCATATTTTATTTTATATTTTGAAATTTATAATTTTTTATAAAGAATTTCATAATACATTTCATTACTTTATTGATATATATATTATTGTTGTATTCTCTAGAACAAATATATTTTATTTGTTTCTTTTTATTTCCTGATTTTTGAAATTACTAATATTGATGAATTATATATTTTTTTAATATTGAATAATTCGTAAAAAATTGATATATTGTGTAATTATATACATATCTATTTAATAAAAATAGGTATCTTTGTAATATATGTTAATATTTGTAATAAAAAATATTATGTTCAAGCTGCTATTCTATAAATTATATTATATATATGGGGAGAAGAAGTGTACATATATGTTGTGTCATTAAAAATATTTGGAATATTTAAAACATTTTATAGATATCAGAAATAGCACATTGTTATCATGAACATGAAGAAATAATGAAATATTTTAAAAAAAAAATATTTTTTTTAGTTAATACATAATTTATTTAAATAGCATATCTTACAAATAACATCTTATGTTTTGAATCGTATTAAATACCTATTATTTATATATATTGAACAATATAAGAACTCATTTCAATTTATGCTATGAATTATAGCAGTGTTTTTTTACATATTTTGTTGTCATTTATGTAATTATTTTTAAGAATTTATTTAATGATTCACAATAAACAGGTTAATGATTAATTAAAAATTGAATTCTTTTAAAATGTATATAATCTGTTTAATATTAAAATATTTCATATTTAACAGATGAAAATATTGAATGTTGAAAAATATTAAACTAGAGATATTTTTAATTTTCAAAGGACATATAATTATATTTACAATATTCACAAGATAAAATGGGAAATGTTTGGTTTTATGTTTATATGTATATTCATTTAGCATTAAACATGTATCACATTTTACATATATTATACGCCCTGATTAAAGTATATAAATATTTAATGAATAATAAATTATAATGTCTGTTATAAATAATAAATATAAAAATACATCTTCTTTTAATCATTGCAGAATATAGTTTAGCAAATTAGAACATATTATGTTTATGAAGAAATAATTTAATTATAATTTTTTTTTCGAGTGTATATATTATTAAGTTCGCATAATGTACATAATATGGAAAAATACATTCCATCATAATTTATATATAAATTTTTGCATTCTAGTTATAAAAACATATTATGATCATTTGTTAAAAAAAATATAAGGCTATTCTTAAAGTCTTTGCATATATTTAAACGTCCTATAATATGCACATATATAACAATGAAATGCCGTTATATATGCTTTTAAATTTAGCAAAAATTGAATGAATTATGAATATCAATGAACTGAAAGTTATTTATTCATTAATTACAGACTAAAAAAATAATTATATTACTTATATGATTAATTATATATAAGCATCGCGTACGTATAATATTAATTATTTATATAATAAGTAATAATTCATAATAGTTTATTAGACTTTTAGATCTAGAATAATCCTAATATGTAATTTATAATATCTTTTTTA
>NW_021629186.1:0-2449 GCF_002157705.1 Plasmodium gonderi
AATACTAAAATAATATAATTATAATTATATTAAGAATATATTAATAATAATGAATGGATAAATATCTAAAAATATATGAATAAATTTTGTGGAAAATATGTTCCTCAATAAGATGTCGAAATAAATTCATATTTTTTTATAATATGAGAATAAAATTTGTTTAATATAGGGATATATTATTATTATATATTTATATGATATGATAGAATCAATAACAATGATTATTAAACAAAAAATACTGTATTATATGTGTGTTAACAGATATTATGATACGCGAAATCACACATATATATAATGCTATAAGCGAAGTCAAAATAATGTAATACTTATAGCAAAATAAATCTATAAATAATAAGCATTATACTAAACAATAATATATTATGAGTACGGAATAACAAATTATTTATTAACATTATGACAAATACAAATATTAATATAATATAAATTTCATGCATTGAAATATTTTATTTAATACATATATATAAATATTATGTTTTAATATGTTTTTGTAAAAGTTTATGATATAATTCTATAATATAGAAATAACTAATATTTAAAAACTACATACAAAATATAGAACCTGTAAAAATACATAAAAAATAATACAATAGTTTCTAAAAGCAATAATTATTTTATAAAAAAGGCCTAAAAACTAAATGCTAAACCTAAAACCAGAACTAGATATGAATCACTATTAATAATTAAAAGTATAATTTTAATTTATATAAAATTTATAGAAAAAAAATATATACCTGACAGGAAATGTTATTAATACTTGAGGAACTCCCAATGAGTATAAAATATAAGTCGATTGCGTTATAAAATATAAATTCTTCGGCATAATCCTTTAATATTTTGTTAATTATTTATAAGATATGAAAGAATATATAACAAAAACAAATAGTATTATTTATTTCATATTCTCTATGATGAATATTTACAATACCTTTTGTGTATTATTTCAATTTTCCTCAAAATATCTTATATACATTTTAATTACATATGCTCGATGTAACAATAATTTAACTTAAATTATAAGAACATTATTATAATTTTGTTATATATAATAATTCAAATATATTTCATTTTTTATTTAGATAGAATTTTAAAATGTACTTCAAATCATTATTTATTAGGTATTATTATTTTTTTTATGAAGAAATAGAATCTTATTTATGATGAATAAACTACAAATAATTTCAATATATAAAATATTATTAATTGAACATTCTATATAATTTTTTATCATATATATTATAGGATTTCATGTGTTATTTTAACATATATGTTTATGCTTAAATTAACAATTTATATATTTAAACATATCATATCCACACAATGTTAGTTTATGTATAAATGCATAGGGACATTAATTAATTTATAATTTTTCATATTTATTGTATTATAAATGTAAATATGGCTGAAAATCTAGCTGCTGTATGGATACATTTAAATTTATACATATTACAGCATATATATGTATTACTGAATATCCTACAATTAATGATTTTCAATAAAACATAAATAATATTAATGAATAAATAAATTTTTTCTATTTTAATTTTTTTCATTTTAACTTATAGAATTTTACTGTATCTGATTTACCTTCCGTAAAATTTTATGAAACGTTGGAAAAAGATTCTATGCAATTACAATATAAGGTTCCAATATTCTGTAGAGGTTTTCATGCCATGTACGACAAAGAATTAAAAATTAAAAACCTTTGCTCGAAATATGTAACTTATTTAAACAAACGAGACAGTATATTGCGTAAATATACAAACAAACATGATTACTGTAATCTCATAAGCTACTGGGTATCAAATGAGCTATTAGAAACTCATAAAGTTAATCAAAATGATAGTATTAGCGCATTCAAACAAATGGAGCTTATGTGGAAAGCTTTATTTAGACAACAGCGTAAAGATAATTCTTACGTATGTGTACCTTATAATTCTATTATTAATTTCTACGATGATTGGAAAAATTCGAAAATTCTATATGATTACTACATCGATTTTGATGTCCTTAATAAAATGACTTATAATTGTGCTGGAAAGTGCCATGAAATATGCTATTATCTGGAAGCCATAAATACGATATATAAAAGTTTTAATGAAATTTGTACTTCTAATGTAACAAATAAATGTCCGATTAGTATTATGGATTATAATGCACGGAATCCATTACCATTATTAGGTAAGTATAAATGTCGTACGGAGCATAAGGATTTAGATATGGATGAAGCACAAGCACGTCTAGAAGAAACAGAAGGGAACACTGACACTGAATTGATTCCTGAAACAGAAGGTATCATTGACACAGAATTGAACTCTGAAAGAGAATTACCTTCCTATACTCCATCAATTACAATGAGTTCTGAGGGAACATCAGAATTATTAATTGATGAATCGAATCATATAAGTAAATTTGGTAATACTCTTTTAGG
>NW_021629187.1:0-19351 GCF_002157705.1 Plasmodium gonderi
ATAAGTTCATTTCTTGTAATTATCAAGTGAAAAATTACTCTACATATGTGGATGGTCCATGTTATTTATCTGTTCTACTTTTCTTTATATTCAATTTGTCCTTTTATTTGCTCCTAATGTATTTGACTATTTTCTATGGTTTTATATACATAAAATAATTAGAGAGATTTTTTTTATTATTTTTACACAATTTACACATTTTACTATACATCCCATTGAATATTTTATATTATAAAAATTTTTCCAATAAAGAAAAAAATATCAGATCCATATGTTTATTATTCTTTTTAATTTTATTAATAACATATGTAATGCATGACAGAAAGTGTAAGCATATATTAATTAATAATTAAAATTAATTTATATAAATATTGAAAATAAGTTAATAAAGAAATAGCTATTATAATATTTATTTAAAATATATATAATAGTAAAATTTTCATGATTTAATTCCTCTTAAATAGCTATCGCAGTACAAGCGTAATATATTCCGCATATCTTTAAAATAACAATATATAAACAAATTTATCTGTTTAATAATGTGTTATTATACAAAAGCATTTTCCCTATATTTAATATGTGCTAACGAATATATATTATAACCTATACAACATATTTTTAGAATAAGAAATATGGCACAATAAACAAAAATTGTTACCTATCAAAATATAAATTCATTGTATAGCGATTAAATATAATATATGGACATTCATAAAATATGTATATTCTGTAAAAATTCATACATATACATAAATAACATTATGAATAATTAAATAAATAATTCGAAAAAATAATATTCTCCAACGAATATGTATTTTACTAAGAAAATATATCCAATTAAATTTTGCATATATCCTATTTATTATAGATTGTCATATGTCAAAAATTCAAAATGTTCATCACACAGAATTTATATATTTTTCATCGATCCAACAATGCTTCTAATAGAGTATGAGAACGCAAAGCAAATTTGATTGTTCATAGAGTTCACGCATTCCATATATAGAAAAATATTAAAATAATAAAAATTTTATGATAAAATCCTTAAAAAAAAAATAAAATAAACATTGAATATATTCATAATATGATACATATAAATACAATAATAATTGCATAATAATTGCGATTTTTAAATCCCAGAAAGGAAACTAGAACCCATGAACAAAAAATCTAGATAACATTAATATAATAAAAAAAAAAAAAAAAAACCCTGAATTCTGAACACTAAACTCTAAAAGCTAAAACTAAACCCTGAACTATAAACCCTAAAATAAAAACTCTGAACCCCTAAACACTAAGAGCGACACATGCATATATTTTTTTCTTTTCATGTGTCCCCTAGAGTAACATGATATTAACTACTAAATAACATTTTAATCTATTCAATAATTAGTATTATTAAAAATAGTTACATACACTAATTATTTTAACTTCTATTAATTAAAAAAATTAATAATTTATATATTTTAATGTGATTTATATAATACTCACAAAATAAAAAGCACATTATTTATTAAATTTCTTTTTTTTTTTTTTTTTTTGTTATCATTCACTATTACTGAATACAAGCACGTTACTATAGTACAAAATAAAAATATATTATATAATTATTATTTACGAATGAAAAATCATTTTAAAAAAATGTTTAAATATATATTATGAATTATACGGATAATTAAGTAAAATCTCCGGAAATTAAAAAACATTACACCAATTATTCTTTAGTTATAAAAAAACATGTACTATTATTGTGCATTTTTCATTTTGTTTCTAATATATGATTAATTAAATATTACATTTATATATATAAATCATAAGCATTAATATTATAATTTTATTCATAGAACACATACAATTATATGAAATCTGTAATTATAAAAACACAACCAAATTTATTTTATCGATTAATTATTTTTTTTATTGTGATTTATATTGTATATTCATATATGATAAAAATTATTAGAATATATTGTTTCTACTAATAATATGAAAAGAAATAGCGTAATGTAGAAGAATAATCATACATTTTAGCAGAAAATATAACGAATTATTTATTATGATATCTTAAATATTATAAGTACAATTAATATAACTTCCACAAAATATAAAAATGCATTTTAATATTTTTTTATTACAATACATGCATTAAAGCTCAATCAGAGATTCAAATATTATATATTATAAATATAAAAAATTATTTTCTTGATTTTATTTATACATATAATAGCTAATGTAAATAATAACTATTTTTCATTCTATGTATTCCATAATATTAAAACAAGTAAGCATGCAAAATGCATGAATTCAATTAAAAAATTTAAAGTAATATATTTTCCTAATTATAGAATAAAAAGAAAGAAATTTAGTTCTGAATTTTACAGGGGTTATTGCGGTAATAATTATATACTTAAGAGTATATATTAGACAGAAATAAAGATTTAATTAAATTGTAATACCATAAATTTTTTTTTTCATTATTTACGAATATTTAATTTATATGAAACATAAAACTGCAATATCAAGCAAGAAATGCAATTTCATAAATAATCCATTGTTGAAATTACCAATATATTAAGAAACACGAAAGTGAAGGTTATAAGCATTTTACAACTAAATTAAAATTTCAATAAAAATTAAAAAAAAATAAATGTGATAATATAACCTCTTTAATTATAAGAACCACTATTCAATTTAATTTATTAATGCATATATATTTTATACCACTTATATATGTATATAACGTTATTACAAGTGTTTAATATATAAAATATTATATCATTATTTAATTATAAATTTATGAGGCCAATATTTTTTATAAATCATTCATTTAAAAGTTTTTTTTCTCTTGAACGTAATGAGCACTATTGGCATAGTATAATATATATAATTAATGTAATAAATATATATATGTCAAAACACTGTATATAAATATAAATTATTATAAAATACAATCTATATGTTATAAATATTATATTTAATATGGTACTTTAAACACATAAATTTATTATAGAATAAATAAAAATATTGTGTCTATTAATTAACATATAAAAATTATTCTATACAATATAATGTCTTATATAAATGTATTTTTATATATTTTATTAAAAATATTATTAATGATAAATAATTTAATATATCAATATTTGGAAAAAAAGAATTAAAAAATATTCTCTCAAAAACCTTTTAAAAATTTTTATATATAATTAATTTTTCAATTAGTTTGATTTTAAGGGTATATATCCCACATGCATGGATGAGTATAATTCTGCTATAGGAGTGAATAATTTATCTAAGCGTAATCTTTACAAGAGTATGTGCAGACAGATAAGCAAAAAAATAGCACATAAGGAGGATCCTACTTTTACTTTCATTTGTGAAGATCTTTGTCTCTATTTAAGTCACATAAAAGAAAAAGATCAAAATAATAGAGAAACATACTGTAAATATTTCTTCTATAAACTAAACGATGAACTAATAAATAAAAAATATGCTTGTATTGAAAAAAGTAATTGTTACAATGAAATGAAAACTATATCAAAGGAAAATGGTAATAATAATCTATTCGATATATGCCAAAATTATTCTCAAAATATTCGTGAAAATATACTTAGTATATTTCAGAATTTGGATAATCTGTATAAGGAACTAGAATTAATTAGAAATGGAACATATACATGCCTTACCGATAGTGAAAGTTTTGATAAGTACATGCTATTGTTGCAAGATTTTATCAATAACGATAGTTTGAAAAACATTCTGGAAACAGTTAATGATCAATATATTCAATACAATATAAAATTACGTGATTGCTTAATTGGCATTAAAATTTCACATTACATTTTAAAGACAGTTGCATCATTGATTGTATTTGCATCTATAACATCATTAATAATATTTATTTTGTATAAGGTTAATAAAGCATTAAGCTAATAAAACATACATATTATTAGAATATATAATATAAATTAATATATTATTTAAGTGCTAATTAAATTAATTATTAATAAATATGTAATTTTTTTTCTCATACTTTAAGTACACACCTTATGGCTCATATGTATATCCAATTGTAAAAAAGTTAATCAGTCTATGGAACAGAAGAAAAAAAAAACAAGATAAATTATTTGAAACATTTGAAAAAGAATATAAAAAATTAACAGATAATAATTATCAGTTATTGTATAATCTTGCAGAATGCTAAGAATATAATAATGTCTATTAATGAATACAGAATATATTTTTTTAAAAAATATTTATATTTTCAAATGCATCATTTTAAAAAAAAAAAAAAATACAATTGCAAAAAAAGAAGTCTGTAAAAATAATAATAAAATTAATTCCTAAAAATGATGTAACTCGATGTAATAAATGAGATATCTATTATGAAATAAACAAGGTAAAAAAATATAATTACTGTTGTAAAAAATACTAGGATTTAATAATATAAAAATTTATTGGAAGTTATTATTTATTATAATAAGCACCTAACATATGGAATATTCATCCATAGTACACTAATATTTTTATAAAATGTCACCTGCAAATATGTTAATTGACTATTAATTCTATGAAGAAAGAAAAAAAAAATTTTTTAAATAAAATATAAATATAAAGTAACATAATATATGATAATATATTACATAATTCTTTAATAAAGTAAATATTAAAAAAATGATCAATTCGAATATTATATTTTATAAAACAGATCTTAATTCAATGTTTTATTTAAATACTCTTATGAGGCATGACACATATTTTTACTGCATTAATGTTATTAGAACACTAAAATACATATATTCCTGATGTATTATAACTTAATACATTTTTTATAACAAAAATAATTAAACATTTATTATTTAAATTGTACTTCATATAAATATATTTAATACATTCATACATATATATGAGAATTTTATGAAAATATGATTCATATGAAAAACATATATTTTTTATTATACATTAATTATTATTTAGTTGGTAGTATGAAAAATACATATAATAATCATATATTTTACGTTAAAATATTCACCAAATATTAATATATAAATTATAAAATATGAAAGGAATTATTAATATTTTTACAAAATATTAAATAAATATTCGTATAATTTCTTTGTAATTTGAGTAATAATTTTTTTACTTTTTAATATATATACTATAATTTTTAATCTGTTAATACACATATTTTTTGTATATGTATAAATATATATACTTATATCATTTTTTGTTCATAGTGTGTTAGTTATGTGTATTAATATAGATGAATTTATATTCATTTTATAGATAATAACTGTTTGTCAAAAATATAAATGCAAATAAAAACTATAAGTACTATAAACCTTATTATAAATTGAACAGAATATAGATGTAATTTTTTCTTAATATAATTTACGCATAAAAGAGTAATAAAAAAAACACTCTTTAATAATTAAAGTATTGTAGAATTATATAATAGAATAATAGATGAACATAAATATATGAGAAGTTGCGAATTATCGAAAAATTATGTAATATGAATTTATATTTTTTTAACTTTTTATCTTAATTTATATTTATACGTAATAAATGTCCTAATACAATCCAATTTACTGCACAAGTTTATATAATTTAATTAATTTTTAAGATTATATAAGCTCTTAACATAGTGCAAAAATATGTTAATTTTTTAGATGCATTATCATAATTTATTATAGTTAGGATAATTCATATATATAGAATTTGTTTAAGAATATAAATTACATTATAATTAAGCGCATAAACATTATAAAATAAATTTATTGTACACTATATATGTAAAATATACGCGGGATATTCTTTTGTGGAAATAGTTTTCGAGGTTATATACAGATAACATGATATCTATATAATTTTCGCAATATAATCTAATAAGGAATAAATATTTTTATACATATTTTTAAATAATCAAACATTCTCAACATAATGGAAAAAATGTATATCATTTTTAAATATTATTGAATCTTTATTTTTATATACACTATTGTATAGGCTAAAATATAAATTATCATATACTTCTTAACATGTAACAGTATTTTATTTTTATTATATTTTTATTATTTCTTATGAATTTTAAATAAATTTTGGCTTCTATATTTTACCCTAGAAATTACAGATTTATTCATACATATATAAATATAAAAGTTTATCGCACTGCGTTTATGACAATGTATAAATAATAATAACCTATAATATTAAGAAAAAATACATTCAATAGCTACATGACAGAATTTGTTTGTCTGATAATATCTATACGAATGTTTCTCTATGTTATTCCCTTGCATGCAAATAAAGACAATAGAGTAAATTATAAATTTAAGTAAATAAAATTCTTTTATTTTCTGTAGGAAACACAGATCCTTATTTATAATTAGAATTATATAAAAAGGAGAAAAAAATATAATTAAAAAAAATTTGCCCTTTCAAGGCTTTACACTTAATTATTTTTTAAATAATCATGAAAACATGAAATATATTTTTACTTAAAAAAATTATAATTCCCATACTTCTTTATTAATATGCCGTTTTATTTTAATACAAACAATCATTTTGTTTTTTTAAACATTAAATTATGAAATGATAGAACATTCTAAAGATATAAGCTTCATAAATGTATAAGTTAACACAAAAATAAAGCAAAAAATATAGAAATAAATTACTTTCATAATGAATACATAGATGAAATGTAATTTTGTTTCCATTTCCCAATCGCATATGAGTAATGTAAAAGTTTATTTTTATTCAATTGTGTTTTTTACATACCCAATGTAAAAGATATTTATGTTGTATGTATAAAAAATGAAATTTACGAAGTACATAGGATCATTATGTTACTCAAATATTCTTTAACATATATCCTATGGTACATTCATTTATAGTATTTTTAACGCAACACCGCTTGACACTTTTTTATCATCACCTATTAACATGTCTGTTACGGTAATAGCATAAGGATGAAATGACAAATATGAATTTATCACAATTAATTCAAATATGATCCTCAATACATATAGTAAATAAAAATGGGCTCTTTCTGATAAAAGTTCACACAGTGCGCTAAGATGATTTCACGCCATCACATTTTATGAGGAAAAAAATATTTTTACCAAATTCTCTAAAAAAAATATATTTAATAATTAATATTTTTGCAAAGCTACAGTTAGAAATTAAAAAAAAAATTTTGGTGTTCTGAACTATACAAAAAGTATATTAGACGAATTCATTAAACTTTTAATTACATTACAATGAAAATAAAACCTCATTAATTCTCATCTTATAGGGAAATAAACGAACATGCATATAATAAAATAATTTATTTAAAATATGTAATATATTTAAAAAGATAATTTATCCAACATAAATTAAAAGAAGTATGAAAATATTAAAGCACTAGATATTATTAAAAAAGAACGTACAATTTTTAAAAAAATAGATATATGTATTTAACTAACATAACATAGAATATGCTTAAAGAAAAATTTATAAAATCAAGTGAACCATTTTTTACATTATAGGGACATGCGATATGGATTTAATTTAATAAATAAAAGTAGAAAACATAAAAGTAGTGTATTTACAGCTCCAAATAAGTACTGTATACATACGAGGAAAAAACAGTGTGTTAAAAACAAATTACTCTATTCAACTGAAGACAAATAAGTACTAAATATTTCAGAAATTATTCTTATTCCTTAATGCACTAACATATTATAAGTAAAATACTACCAATCACTTGAAATAATTACTGTGTATAACGGTCCCCTAACAAGGAACAATGAAATCAAGCGGAAGAGTAATAAAGGTATTAATATTACAACCACTGTATAAGTAATAAGATCAGAGGGTTTAAAAAAGATATAATTTTACAAATATAAATAGTTTGAGTACATTTTAAATAATTTTGTAACTATAAAATGAGTTGTCCTATACAAAGATTTAGTATTTTTATAATAACACTATATCACGATTCACATCTGAATAACAAGAAGACATTGATATAAAAAAAAAAATAAAAGTGTTAATATACAGTAACCTAGAAATGATAATAAGAAAAAATAATATATTGTTCTCATAAACAACAAAATTACCTATATAATTAATTTTACATGTATATTTGTACCTATACTGTGTTTATGTACAATCTAAATCTATATTATATTAGATGAATAATAAAATTTTATATGCACAGTAAAAGCATAAGTATCTATCATTTGAGCTATGCAGACTTTGATTTATTTTAATTATTAAATGGGTATTTTATTTACAAGTCCTTTTTACAATACAAAAATAAACTAACACATAATTCAAGCTTATTTTATTCTTTATCTTCATGTGTAACATTGTAATTTCAATACTTACAGAATAATGTTAATGGTACAGATATATAAGCACTCAATATTTTATATAATATTAAAATATAAATGCACGATTTTTTCATTAATAATATACTTTATAAGAAATATATTTTACCATTAGCAACAAGTAGCGAAGTTATAAATTCGGATACATTCAACATTAAAAATTGTTTTGTGTCTTGCTGTTAAAATAAAAAGAATACACATATAGAAATAACATTTTTCAGAACAGGTCTTATTTCATTGTTAGTGTGACTTAAACAAAATATTTCAGAACTCATTATT
Organism: Plasmodium gonderi; assembly: GCF_002157705.1. NCBI lineage: Eukaryota > Apicomplexa > Aconoidasida > Haemosporida > Plasmodiidae > Plasmodium > Plasmodium gonderi. Next base: position 8,655 of record NW_021629187.1, read on the forward strand.
TTATTTTTTTTTATGAATTGCACATAATTCCTATATACTTGCATATTTTTTAACAGAAAAAATTCTCTGAAAATGAAAAATTTATATATCATCATTAACATTAATTTAATTCATAAAAATACTACAAAATCCATAACTATAATTTTATAAATATATATATTACAGTTATCTATAAATAATTGTATATGAAAGCAACATTCGTTCAAATAATTCAATGAACCATCTACAAAAAGAGCTCTATTGATATCTTAGAACACATAAGTACATGTATTTTTTGAAAAAAAAATTTTTTTCGCTAAATTTTTTAATATACAGTCATGATAATAAAATATTATATTTTTGTTCACATTTGTCTGCATTCATATAAAAAATATGATTTCTCAAATTATTTATTTAAACGAATAAAAAGAAAAGGATACTAGAATAAAAATTAATCGATTTAGAATGGATGCTTTACCTATTAGTTCAGTTCTAGCTAAGGAATTTTATAATTTTCAGGAGTGTAATGTATAATTTCTAATATATTTAGATGAATGTAAACGTAACGTTAAAAATTTTCAAGAATTTTCTTGTAAAGAAATACAAATAAAATGTAATTAATTGTGTAAATATATAAAATAAACGAAAGAAGACCTATCAGAGAGTTCCGAAAAATGTTATGTATCAGATGATTTATATGAAAAGACAATGATAAAGAAATTTTTGAGAAGGGATAATAATAAGCGTAAATATTGTAGAAATAACATATTTATTGGTAAATATTTTGTTGAAGTAGAAAAGAGTCTAAATTATTCCAATTAAAAGTATAAAAGGTGTAAAAAAAAATTAGAAGCCAAAGATTAGGGCAAAATATATTAGGTATCATCCTCAAGGGTAACTAAAATTCAAAAATCTAGAATGTTCAGGTATAATACATTGCTGGGATTACGGTAATTATAAGAGAAAATGTGCAAACGATTACACATGCAAAGTAGATTATATATTATTCCAAATTTTCTTGAAGCTAATGATAAGATATTAGAAGTAATAGCTAGCTACCCCTAATATACCGACACTAATGATGACTGGGATAGAATTTTTAACTGACTCAACCCATGCATATATAATAGGAATACATACGAAGAAAAGATCACCATTTTCGCGTCCAAGCATTGCTAAGAAATATTATAAAATTGTAAACAACAATTATGTTATAGAGATTAATATCCTTTATCATATAAAGTAGTTGGATGATAAGTTAATTCATAAAAATGTTTCAAAAATCAAGATCGTTATCATCAAAGAGTTAATAACCAAATATTAAATTATATACATATTCATGATGAAGAAAATCGTTTTAAAAAGTTGATAGCGTAAATGAAGTTCAGAGAGCTGCTCTATAAAGAGGCATTATTACAGCTCGTGCTTACCATATAATTTAGAGTGTGCTGATAATTATGGATCAACTGTTTAAAGAGTATGTACCAACTATTTATCTTCTAATCATGCACATACTAGCTCATAAAAGTGTTATGTTGAATTCTTGTGTGGTATTTGTTTACGTGAAGCAAGATCAATATTTGGGATTAAGATGAAAACATTTTTGGGAATTACATACTAAAAATAAAATATTATGCTTTAACCCTTATAAAAGTTTCAATTTCTTACAATTTTTATGATATTTATATAACACAGAATAAGGATTTTATAATATATTTAAAGATATTCAATATCATTTTTATAATTCAGTAATTAAATAATCATTCCCTAAAAAAATATTATTTTCACTGAGTTTAAATAAATATTACTCTAAATTATTAAGAATTAATATGGGTAATATATATATTAGGAATTAAAATAATTTATACTACTGATATAATTTATATGAACAACTTATATAAAATAACGAGAGAACAATACAAAAATTAATTTTCGTTCTATTGCAAACGGCAATTGAAATAAATATATTAATATTTATTTACTTCTTGTATTCACTAAGAAAAGTATTTTAGATATATTTTGTTTTACTTTAAATGTATATGATTAGATATACAATAAAAACATTACACTAAACTAGTATATTCGTATAAATGAGCCTGTATAAAAATTTATAAAAATGTAGATTATTCATGGATTTCCTAAATAAAAATACATTTATAATATGAACAGAATAAAATTAATCCTTTATAGAATAATATGCTATTATCGTAACAGGTCTTTATATTATTATATATAATGTACAACATTAAGAAATATGACAATGCCGCGTGTTATTATAAAATATATTATTATATATTCCATATTACACTAATATATATACATAAAGGAGTTTTGTCTAAAATTTTTAATAAAATTCTTTTATTATATGATAAATATATCCATAATATATATAAGCTAATGTAAGAAAAATGATTATATATAAAAATATATAATATTTATTTATATTGCATACTGAAATATTATTAAATATTAGTAAATATTACATTATTAATGTATGCTTTTCATAATATTAAATAATTTTACTCTCGTAAATACCGATAGTTTTAATTAAATCTGATTATAATTAGTAATGTAATATAAAGCATATTAAATTTTAGAACTAAACCTTTAACTACAAACCAATGAAAACACGTATAATTTTAGTATATATAATTCTGAAAAAAATATATATATACAAAAAATAAAAGAACCAAATGCTAAATAATATTGCCTTTTATATATTCAACAATAAATTCATATAAATTAATTCATCAAATTTTATTATTAATATATTATAAGAATATTTTTTTTATGTTTTAAACATTTATAATCTTATATAATATATTTAGTTATATATATAACCATGTAAATGTTACAATAACATAGCATACTATTGATAAAGATAGTTTATATTTGAAACACTCATTTATGAAGTTTTGGTATTGTCTACATCACTTGGTTATACGTGCACGTGATAAAATAAATCAATTCTTAATATATGTGTATTTGTTTTTTATAATGAATTAAATCAGGTAATAATGTAATACTACTATATGTGCAATAAATAATCATGGAAACAGATAAAATATTGGTCCTAATTAAGGTATGTGTAAATTAATTAATAATCTCACATAATTATATGTTTAATAGGAATAACGTGAATAGACCACAACTTCCCTTACATGTACATATACAAATTAATTACAATATTTATAGTTAATTTTTTTTGGTGTACTATATATTTTTGTAAATGTATTATATTAACGGAATTTTTTTTATTTTAACTTTTTGTTCTAGGAAAAGTGTAAATCTGGATTTGATTTACATAATGACGAATTATTCAATCAATTAGACAACTTACTAACAGAAAATGATTGCAAAGAATCATGTACAGTATCAGGTATTAATGGGGTTACTAATAAAAATCTTAATAATTTTTATTATTTTTTGTATAATAATATATTTTTTTTAAACGATTATGATCAGGATGACTGTGCTTGCTTGAATACATGGCTAGACAAAAAAAAAAAAGGAATACACAAATACGTTAACAAGTGATGATATGAAATCATGGGATAGTAATATTAATATTATATATAGTAATTTATACTCATACAATGAGTGTTTTAAAGGTTATTGTTGTATATGGAATTCTGCTATGTCTGAATTCAAATTTTTATCAATAATTCAAAGTGCTTTATACATTAGATCACCAGTAGTGTATGTTTTTTTAGGAGGAGTTCCACTTTTAATAACAATTATTATTATTTTATTTAATGTAATATAAAAATTGTTATAAAAGAGTAATAAACATTTAAGTATATTTCATATAATTTAACAGAAGAACAATTACAATTAATTATTTATGCTATGTTTTCTATTAATTTATTTTGTATATATAGATCTCTAAAATAAAACAATTTTTATGTAATAAAATTAATAAAAAATCTGCAATACGGAAATATATTCGTACTAATAAAATCTTTGGAAATTCTGAAGATTTTAAAATAAGCTTGAAAAAAAGAAAAGTGAATATAATTTACCAATCCAAGTACAGTAATTAATTAGGATATAACATTAAATTGAAAATCAATTTTTACAATATTATAATCAAAGTATCAATTTCAGTAATATTTATATAATAATTTGTAAAAAAACTCGTATAACGAAGGGAAAAAACTGTGAAATATAATATAAAAATTGAATTAATTATAAGAAAATACTAACTTTACATTCGAACTTCAAGAAATGTAAATGGTTTTTTAAAATGAAAAAAAAATTATGTATAAAAAAATAATCTTATTATTAAAAAAATAAAATTGCCTAAAAATTTTTATCCGTAAATTTTACAATATACCTATAAAATTATATTATATTATATTTTTTGTGTAAAATATAAATATACTTATATATATTTTATTCATCTGTATACCTAAAATAATACAATTTTTTAGGTGTGTTGAAATATATCACTTCATTTTAGATAATCTTATTGTATATATAAGCCATTTGAATAATATATCATTTGTATATATTTTTTACAGAAAATAAATTTGTCAATATGATGTATTGTCAGATAAATACCTCATAGTGCTTATATTTGTTTTATGCATAATTATTCCTTTTTTTTATTATTTTTTTTTATCTAGAGAAATGAACAAACTAATTCGTGTAGCACTTATGTATTATATTCAATATATTTATACATCAAATTTAAGTAGTTAAGGAAAATATATTTTATGTAGATCAAACATTAAGGAGTTATTATACCTTAAAAAAAAATAAATAAATAAAATATTCTTCGAGTTACGAAGATCCAGTAGTTTTATTCTTCATAAATGCAATACAATGGTGATATTACAGCAGAATTTGCAGAGCCACTTTCCATATCTGTAGATAATGAGCTATAACAATTTTTGCTTTGAGGATAATTTAGTGCTCTAGACCGTTTTATAACTAAATTTGATATAATATATGATTCACATTATTATTAATTGGTATTCAGAATAAAATATATATTTAATTTAATGTTTTCTTATTGTTCTAAATTTTCATCCTTTGCATCCCATAATATCTGAAAGCGATTACTATGGTTCGAAATATAACACAAGTTATAATAAATGTAGTACTCACAAATCTCTAAAAATTTATAATATATACAAACTTGATTATGAATTACATTTATTAAATTACTATAATTAAGGGATATGAAATATGTTTCCAGTTATGCACATTTACAATTGAAATTAAATTAGACAGTAAGAAATATTTTAAGATATATTCCCTAGTTATTCTCATACAGCACACGTTATAATTTATATAAATTATAAGCAATAAATTTAAGTACACATATTTTCATGTTTTTATTTATTAGTAATAACAACATATAAGACTATATATTCATTAAAAAGAACCACACCTTGTAAATTGAATAAATAAAAATCATTATACATTATCTTCATTTATGTACATCTGCGACGAAAAAATTTAACAGAATTATGATGTCTTTTTTGTATCAAATGTTAAAGAAACTGCTAAATAGAAAATATACATTTTTAATTCTAAGCCATTGTTGTAAGTTTTAAATACAATTCCACTGTTTTGTACACTTACATTTCCAATATTTGAATGTATATACATAAGCATGAACACAGAATTAACCACCGAAATGACACATTTATATAGGCTTCAAAAACTGATTACATTAATACAATGAACATATATTTTAGCCATATTAAATGAATAATCCATATTAAAGTGTAAATCAGTAGTTATTGCTTTTTACACAAATGAAAGTAGCATATATTTTGCTAATTTTTATGAATACACTTAATGTACTAAGTGCTTTTACAAATAATTAGCTCTTTTTTATTAATCTCATTCATGTCATAGGTAAATATATTAATAGTAATAACTTATATAAAAAAATCATTATAAAAAGAACAATATACGCAGATATTGTTTTTAGAAATCAGAACTTAAAGATTTTTTATATTATAACTTCATAAATATTTAAAAAATAATTTATAAATTTATTGTAAATAACAAATACGTTAATATGAAATTTGGACTATAAATTGTTTTTTACCTCATTATTAAGAACAAATTTATAAGATTAGTTGCAAATATAATAAATATCACTGTGAACACTTTTATATTAAACTGATTATATTAAGCATCAAAAAAATATAAGCATTAATCCTAAAATAAATAAATAAATAATTCATGTGAATATCATGTATGTTGAAAATTATTATAAAATAAGTTTTTCGTAATTATGCAATATTTTTGTAAAATAATATATATTAAATATTGTAAAATAGCATTTATTTTCTCGATAATATTCAACATTCATAAAACTAAATCCATGAACCTGAATATATAAAGGTTTAAAACCAAGAATTTTATTCAAATAAGTTATACATATTAATACATAAATATTTTGCATTTAAGTATTAAATAAATATATTGTCTTCTTATAAAAATTTACGCAGAACAAGTAATGCATAATATTTTTTTGCTTTTTATATAAAATAATTATATTCTTATATACATACGTATATGAGACAAACAAATACACTAAATTTAATTAAATTTGAAAGAATAATTCTACGGTTTAGTTATATTAAAAGAATTAAAATAAAAATGAATTTAACTCTATAGATTGTTAACGAATTAGATTATTATAAGTAAAAAAATATTCTTTTTTATGTGTAGTGCATTATTGATTTTTTAAAAATCAATATTAAGTATAATAATATATTATTATATATTGTTATTATTCTTTGTTTTATCATGAGCTAAGAACATAAATTGTAACATATATATTTTTATTATATCATTCATTTATATACTATATAGCTATATTATACATTTCTATATTATTTATTTTTTTTTGCATATGCCACGGATAATAATAATAAATGAATGCATTATCAGGAGAAAACATTAATCATAATATATATTCTTGACATTTATATAGTATTGATTGTCACTCTAGTATGTTTTATATGAGTGTTAATAAAATATTTATTTAATCTAAAAGGGTATCATAAAAATATTTTGAATTTAATACATAAATAGGGAATACAATCCTACGTATCATATTAATAATATATCCTCCTTGTATATATTATATAAAAAATTAAGTTTACATAAAAATTTTGTCAAGTTGCATTTTAGGAATAAGCTTACATGAAATAGTTTTATATTTATTTTGATTTTTAGGATATATATACCATGCCCAGAAATCATATACATATGCTAAATGTTAAAGAGGGCATTTATGTATATATCTGCAAATATATGCATTCGTGTTATTGATATATATAGATACTAAAGAATACAACACTACATTTTAGGTTTCATTTACCTGTTAATATATTGGAGTATATTTAGATCAAATAATAAATAAATAAATTATAAAATCATAAAAATGAAGTTATATTTATTTCTTTTGTCAGTTAAATGTTCTAGTGAAAGATATAAAGGTAAGTGTAGAACTACCAAATATTACTAAGAAAAAATAAGAAAAGTAGATTAAGGTAAGCGTTGACAGACAGATGTTTCTGATGCATGTATGAAACATTTTAATGGACCTAAAAAACATTGATGACAACTATATTTCAGATTATAGAATACATGGTTGATATGTACAATAAGCTTGAAAATTTTGTAAAAAATTAAGTGTAAAACTAATCAGAATCCATATAAAACTGTTAATGATTGTATCGTCAAATATAAGGAACGTTTAAAAATATGCGAAATATCTGAAAAACAGAATCATAAATTAGATCTGAAAACATTTAAAGAAAATTTTTACAAATATCTAATATAAAATACTATTGGGTTATAGGGATATAAAATATTATATTAATAATCTGCGACAAGTACACGATTAATTATTATAATAATTTTATTTATTTTTTATAAATTTTAATGTAAAATATAATTTATTATAGGTAAATTACGCTGAAATATATATTACATATGATGAGAAATAATTATACTGTGTATAACGTGATAATGAAAATATTACATTGCTTTTTCATTAACAGTATATTGTGAAAGTTTCATTTTTAAAAACTAAAAGAAGGATCTATAATAGAATAGTGAATAAAAATAATAAAGATTATTATAACTTAATTGATTTATTTAAAGAGATTCTTCAAATTTAACGAACAACAATGTAAGGAATATTCCTAAGAATAAAAATCCTATATAAAGTATAATGGCAGTGAATGAATGTAACATAATTTATTTAGCTTAAAAAAAAATTTATAAAAGTTATAATTTTTACAAATCAAAGCATAATTATTGAAGGTTATATACTTCAAATTAATGATTAATTTACAATTGTCTTCTAATATTTTCCCAATATAATTAAAAAACCCCAATTTTTGTGATATTCCAGATAATGAGAGAAAACATCATTTATTATAATTAGATATACGAAATTATTAATATATATATTTTATTAATTTATGCATTGTAATTAAATATATTTTAATTATTATAACTGTATATAAATATTAACAATATTTCTAATAATATTCTTGAAAAATGAGATAATTAGATCTCATGTTTAAGTAAATTATAAAAAAAATATATAATTAATAAAACTAATAAACAAACTTATTTTTATTCAAAATTTAATATATGAGAAACTATTAACATAACTAAATCAAAGATTTTGAAATCAATCTTCTACATTAATAATTTTTTTATTTAAAAATACAATTGCTAATGAATGTAAGAAAATTTAAAGTAAAGAAAGCATTTCAATATATACTAAAATATATTATATATATATCTTTTAAATTAAATAAATGTAACAGAAACAAATATATTACTATATTATTATAAGTAATTTATGATTTTTTTTAATTATTGAACATTACATAAATTATTATGTATCATGATACATTTATTCTATTTTTTACCCTTATGAATGACCCTAATATGCATGAATAAGGGGAATTGCACTGTCTTCATACATAGAAGACGCAAATATATGAAAATTTTGCAAAAACACATAATAGAAAAATAATAATAATATATATAGCATAAAAATCCAAATTTATAAAAAAATTCTTTTAATCTGTTATAATTCATATATTAAAATAACATTAATTCGACAATTATATAAAAAAATGTGTAACAAATTTAATATAATTTTTTTGATAATACTGTACAAAATATATTACTGTTATAGGCCTCTAAAATAAACTTTCTATTTTAAATATGCAATTCAAATAAGAATATAATATAAGTGATTATAATAACATGTATTTCAACACTGCACTAACTAATAGAAATAATTCACTTCACGCATTATTGTTTTGTGTTTATTCAAATCTAAACATTGCATAAATATTACTTTATTTTTAAGTCAAAACATTTTCTCTTTTAAAGAGAGAATATATAATATAATGGATGAATGAAAAAAAAAGAAAATATATATTTAAATATATTAATATAATAAGTCATAATAAACTAAAAGTTAATTTAATTTTTATCAATAACAATAAATAAACTAATTTATTTTATTTTTACATAAATATATTATTCCAATGAATTTTTTTTATTTTTTTAAATAATATATGTTTTTTGAAAACAATTAGAATAATATTATTTTTAGAATTAACGCAGCATAACATATAGCGCATAGTAGTAGGTTTATATATATATTGTATGTACATGCATATATAGGATATAATTAGTATTTTTTGAAAATATGTGTTTATCATATATTATATTAATATGAATATTATTATATAATAAATTACATTACATAAGGTTCTCATATGACATATTTACAATAATGAGCCATGACAGATGATATATTAAGTTTAATTAAAGTATGCCTAATGTACAATAATTAATAAGGTTGTGTAATTTAGTGTATAATAATAATATGGATAAACATATCTGTACGTTCATTCAAATATATGAATTAATATTATTTCTTTTAACTAGTTTTTTATTATTTTAATGAAGTTTTAAAATGATACTTTTATTTCGTATTCCTATATTTAATCCTTTTTACCAGAAAGAATGTAGTCACGGAAATGATCAATGTAAAGTGGAGTTATTTAAAAAATTGGATGATGAGGTATCTAAAAAGGATTGTAGATCATTTGGTTGTTCATTGAAGAAGGTTATTGATGCAAGTGTTAGTCTTGAACTTAAAAAATTTTATTCATTTTTATATGATGAAGCATATAATATATATGAATATGAAAAGAATGAATGTGCGCTTTTGAATGAGTAGATAAGAAAAAAAAAGTTGGATTTCGTATCAAAGCCTTTGACAGAAGCTGATATGGAATTTTGGAATGAACATATTAAAAGTATATTCAGTAATTTATATGATTTATATGCTTCTAATAAAGATGACTGTTGTGAATCGAACCCTCCTGAATATGAACATGTTGTTTTATCAAGTATGCAAGCTGATTCAACTAGAAGGGCAGAAACACATACTGATTCATCAATATTACCAGAAACACATGCTGATTCAAGTGTAAGAATTCCAAAAAGCACGGTAAATTCTTTTTTTTCACCAATAAAATATGTTTTTACAGTTTGTTTTTCACTTTTGATAACATTTCTTATTACTTTTTTAATTCGAATTAATGTAATACGAAAATTAATATAAAAATTTATGCATGTATTTTAAGAGATATATAATATAGTTTAAGCAAGGAAACATAGAAATTATTTATATATTTATATAT
>NW_021629187.1:19624-35656 GCF_002157705.1 Plasmodium gonderi
ATATATAAAAAAAAAAACTTAAATATAATATAAATATAAAATAAAATTTAAATAAAATTATAAACGTTTATTCGAGTTTGAACATACAAATATTATAATTTAATATAAAAAGAGAATAAATTTATATATAAATATTAATTTTTTTTGGTATTCGGTTTATAGTAAATTTTATATTTCCTTAATTTATAATAAGAGGGAAAAAGTGTTGACACTTTATATAGACAATTACGTTATATAATAATTATATATACATTAAATGATCTTATACGTTTTTATATATGTTTTAAAATATAACTACTTCATGTTAGATAATCCTAAAGCATACATGGATATTGTGATTTTTATAATATATTCAATATATATTTTAGGGAAATTATGATATGTAATTATCATGTGAGTAATAAATATCCTATTATCATCAGAAGATTATAGTGATTTTTTATTTATTTTGTTCTATTTATATGCTATGCATAGGAAAAAAATATAGTATTTCATGTGACATTTGTAATTTACACGCTGTGCTTTTATTTAAAATAGTTAATAATTTAAATAAAGTAAATTTTATTGAACGTTCTATATATATGACGTTAAATTTAAGTCACCATTCTTGCGAAAAATAGGAGAAAAGTATAATTCTAGAATTACAAGTATACAATGAGTTCAATTTGAAAAATATTAAATATAAACCTGATTTTATAGCATAATTTATATAATCGTACTCTCTATATTTATATAAAGAGTTATCACAATTTTTATGATATTAATATTTCATAAAAATTGTAAAATAAAATTTATATACATTATAGCATGTACTGAATTATTGAATTGCATTTTGATTAAATAATGTTTTTAATAAGTAAATATTTCATTATTATTTAATTATCTTATACTTATTATGTTTTAATATCTGTATAACAACATTTTTGTTACATATATAATGATATTTAAAATAATCTCAAAATTCATAGTCGAGCAAAATGTTATAATACACTTGTCAGTCATCATGAATTATATTTATTGAATTAATGCAATTATATTATTTATATTATGTGACAATATTTTGAAATTTACAATTAATATTCATAAGAAACAATTTTTTTTTAACTTATAATTCACTGTGATTCTATCCCAACAAATGTACTAATATATATATATTTATTATGTAGTATAATCATTGGCGTCTATATTCAATTTTTTATATATTGTGAATAACATTACACACATATAAGACAATGAAAAAACATTTATCAATAAACAATTTGAACAATTGTATATTCCACATATTGGATGAATTAATTTAGACATTTAGGTATTAATATCATCAAATGTGAAGTATTTACATTTCATTTGACATATAAGAAAATGATTTAATTTAATAATAACAATGAATGAAAAATAATATAAATATGACTCAATATTTTATACATATGATAATGGTTTAAGACTCTTAAATATAAAAATTGTAAATACTATTATCAGGTTATTATACAATTTAGAAAAAATAAATATTATTATAGTAGATTATTTATTTTTAATTGGGACAATATTGACTCCTTAAATTATTCTTACTTTTTTGTTGTAACAATATTAAGCTTTCTTAACATATATTCTGAATTTTCCACGAGCGTTCTTTACTTTTACAGTATACATCAGGATACTTTTTTTTCGTTATGTATCATTAAAAACTGTTATTATGAAAATTTTTCTGAAATATATATATTTATGGCAATATTAAAAATTATATTTACAGTATCAAGCTATATTATTCTTAAAAATTATTTTCTGAAAGGTAATGAATATTAAATCTTTCGTTTTCTGAAGAACGTGGAAATTCATCATAATTTCCATAAGGGTGTGTATTTTTAGTATACTTCCATATTAAAAATTTCATATTGCATTTATTATATAAAAATTTCTGGATTTTACCGAACTATTTATAAAAGGTGTATTAAAAGAAAATGTAAAAATATAAATGTTTTTAATTTTATTATGTTTATATTATTTTATACTTTTCTTAAAAAACATAAATAATATTATAAAATAAGTTTTATATTACATTCATTAGAAAAATAAATGTAAAAAGCACTGTTATGAATAGTAGGAAGCAAAAAGTAAAAACATATTTCATTGAAATAAATGAAGTGGTAAGATTTCTTGGAATTAATGCATGTATTTCTGTATGTAATGCTTCTATATCCAATGAAGTCCTCTGTAATTTTTTTGATAATTTACATTCAGATTGAGCATAATTCAATTTACAAAAATTATCATGTGGTGAACCAGGAGATGTACTTTTTATGTAATTAAAGAGTGTTGTCATATCTTTTTCCCATAATACCATATCAACATTTGTTAAATCATTTTTTTTTTTGTTTATCCATGCAATAAAACAAGCACATACATTGTCATTGTATTCGTCTACCTTATATGAATTATTATAAATATATGAATAAAATTTTTTAAATTCATGACTAACATTCAGGTCCATATGACTGTAGTATGAACAACCAAATGTTCCACAATTCATATTAGCTACCTCGGCATCCAATTTTCTAAAAAGCTGCAGTTTACATTGTTCATTATTATCATTACATGGTTCCTAAAGGAGAATGTTAAAATGAAGAAATATTATGAAAATATAGTATTCAAAAAAGTTGTTAGCTCTCAAAGAAAATATTCAAAATAATTATAATTGATTTACATATATAATTGAAAAAAGGAATATGGTTTATAAATTTAATTATATTTATTATATATATAATTGTAAAAAAACTAATAATTATTGTAGTTTACACGCACATTAATTATGTTTAGTATTTTATCTACAAATTCCATTATTTATTTTATAAATATTAGCATAATATTATTATATATTATAATTTATTATGATAAACGTAATATATATATAAACACTCGATTTAGTTAAAGATAAATATATATATACTAATAACACGGTTATGTTCATATATTATCAATGAAATGAGTTATATAAAAATTTTACTTATCAATTAAGTAAAGTTATTCAGTAATAACTGTATATATATTAATATATTATATATTTTCACATAATATATAAGTATTTAATAAAACTGATAAAATTCTTGTCTTAATGTAACAAGCATAACACATGTTGAACTCATTATATATTATTCATTCATAATTATTGGATAAGATGTTGTATTTCATTTTTTTATAAATTATATTTATTTAATTTTCTTTTTCCTCAAAATTAAATAAAAGCATATATAATATCTATATCAAGAAAATATAAGTGTAATTTAAAATAAATATAATATATACTATAATATATTGAACAAACAAACAAAAAAATTGATATGTTAAATATATTTATTCTATTCACACTTATATTATTATATTTTTAAATACTGTATTAATTATTTATTACATATTTTAAGCTGTATATTTAAAATTGAAAATGTATTATTTAATCATACGTTTTAAGAAAATACTTGAAGGAAATGTATTTTTAAATATAAATTATAAAAAATTAAAAATAATTTTAAATAAATCAGGATTTTCATATTACGTATATTAATTATAATTTAAAATTTATGATTAACCTATTTAACACAATTATTACTTTTATCAGTAAGTTATCTATGAAGAAATTAAAACATAGCTTCATAATGAATGATGTAATTTTTCATACTTTAACTTTTATTTACAAAAACAACATATTAAATATTGTTTTTTTCCTCTTCACATAAATTTATTGTAATGAAAATTCATAAATAATTATCTACAGTTTCACATTAATTTATTATAACATAATTGAATTTATGTATATCTAAATATTTTTATACATTATGTTTTATAACTACGATGACACAATTAAATTTAGATATATAATATAAATAATATAATATATTATTTTATGCCGTTTTATTTATATAGAAATATACTTCATATTGTGTAATGAAAAAATAAAAATATTGATATTATTTTGTTAAACAAAAAAAAAAATTATAATAATGGTAAAATTTTCAAATTGTTTATGAATATTAATTACTTTTTTCAATTTTTCTTTCTTTTTATATAAAATAATAGCATGTAAAATAAAACATTATCTGTTTAAATATATAAATGCAAAAAAAAATGAAGTTGTATGTAATTTTTAATTATAGTTTTATACAAATTTCTAAGGGAATTGTATTCATATGTATATTCTTATAAAAAATAAAAGTCTCAGAAATAATATGTAAAACATATAGCTATTTATTGTTATTATAACTGTTAAATTTTTATTACACATCAAGTTATAATTATAAAAAAACTATAGAAAAATTTAATTATATTATTATACAGATATACAGTTTCTTACATAGGTTCATCATGTTAATAATTATACAATACATTTCTTGTAATTGTTATAAAACCATATATAATAATGTACTACATATAAAAATTATTAATATAATTTAATATTCAATAAATATTCAAGATTATTTTATTACTTATGCAGGGTATTCAATGTTGGATGACTGATTCGCCATATATTTTATAAATGTCTAAGGGAATTAGTGGGGTTATTCCTGTTCTTTTCAAAACATTAAATATATTAACATATAATATGAAATAATAGAAATAATTTTCATTTTATTTTATGTGTTACTAATAAAGGATTGTTCATATAGAAATATATATTTTTCTAATATATATTACATATGTGACGCACACAAAATTTTTTTTTAAACATATTTATACTTTTGTTACCCAATATAAAATATTTCAATAATCAGACATGTAAAAAAAATTCAAATTATCTATAATAGTAATTATAATGAATCTAATAAATTGAATAATATTTTTTTTTAGTTAAGAAATTATAAAAAACAAAATAATGTAAAAAAAAATTTTGTAAAACATATCATATTATAATATATATTATATTTAAGTAAATAACTAAATGTAATAAATTTCATAATGAGAAAATATTATTTCTGTCATTTTTTAATTATTTTTCCATTCCTTCATATTTACATTTATATTCCATTTCTATACACAATTATGTATTATTTTATGAATTAAAAATAATTCATCATATTATATTCAATATATAGATTTTTATTCTTAAAACATTCTAAATGCTTTTCATACTATTTATATTACGGTTTTTAGAATTTACAAACTATTTTTATATTTTAATGATTTTTATATATTTTCCTTATGAATAAAATTATAAAATATTTATCTATACAAATTCATAATAACTACTTATTTAGAAATATAATTTTATGTGTATATTTAATTAAATATAATAAATATATATATTGATAACATAAAAATTGTACTACAATTTTTAATAAATATAAACGTGATTATCCACATCATAATATAGTTATATATATATTCTGTAAATACAGTATACATATAATATTTTATTTTACCATTGTAATATACATATAAAAGTAGTGTGAAAAAATTTATAGAAACCATCTGATTATTACATGCTCTTCTAATATTATCAATAACGCATTAAATTTTATATTATAAAGAATTAATCATTATAATAATGCCTCAATCAATAAAAAAATTCTAATATATGTAAAGATTAAAGTAATATATATATATGCAAGCTATAGATAAAAAATATATTCTTTATTACTTTATTTGTTCTTATCATAGTAAATTGTAAAAACTCATAGGATATACATGACATTCTTATTCTATTAATTCTAATTGTCTCAAATTAATATAAATTGATGATGAAATATCAAATTACAGTATACAAATATCCTTTGTATACTTATAAATATATAATGAATTTTTATGTTTAGAATAAAGTTTAAAACATTATGTGTGTTATCCCTTCATTTTTGCGCACTTGTATATACATAAGCTATTTTAATTTTTATTTTCGTATAATAATATTTCTAAATTAATATAATTTTAAAAAAAAATGTAAATGGAATTTAAGCATATAAATAACATTTTAATATACGGAAATATATATTTACATACTAGAAGCGCATGACATAAATATAAATATATTTAGGTATGTATAATATATATAAATAGGGAAAAATAATATAAGATGTGACATAAAAATATAATTTTATCAAGGAAATATATTTTAACGAAGTCAAAAACAAGTAAGAAAAATTAAAAAGTTAAATCTTAATAAAATATAAAAATACTATAAATAATTTACATGGAATACATGTACATTATTCTATACATACTTATTATATTTTATTTTATATCATTAGTACCTTTTATCGTGTGTTTTTAATAAAAACATTTCAAGAATATCTAGTGTATTAGTGTGAAATCTTATATTAATATATTTTAAAAATATTTTCCTATATACCTATATATGTTTAATTAATGTATTTTTACAATATATTTTTTTTTAATTATAAATTATTATTATTATAGTACAATAAATTTGAAGAGATTAAATATGATAAAGAGAGTTATTATTGTTATACTTGATATATACCTTGGAACATTTTTATACATACAGATATAACTGCATAGACCATTATATAAGATGTAGAGGAAGCAACCAACTTATACGGAGTATTAGTAATATTATCTTATTTTTTGTCTACATGTCTATAGTTAAACATGAGCATGTAATTTGATATTTACAGTGCAAAGATAA
Organism: Plasmodium gonderi; assembly: GCF_002157705.1. Classification (NCBI taxonomy): domain Eukaryota; phylum Apicomplexa; class Aconoidasida; order Haemosporida; family Plasmodiidae; genus Plasmodium; species Plasmodium gonderi. The sequence continues at coordinate 26,253 of NW_021629187.1, forward strand.
AAAATGTTTTTAAAGTATATAATGTCTATATAACATATATATATTCAAATTTTTTTTATTTGCTTAATTTAATAAAATAATTAAAATATTATTATAGTTAACAAAATTAATATATAAAAAAATGATACATATTTATATTTTGCTAAATTAAAGAATATGCAACCATTCCTTAAATGCAAGTATTTTATTATAAAATTTATATCTTATTTATTCTTAAAATTTTTTTTGTGTTTTATGTTTTAATATTGAGGAGTAGTATCTATATTTTTTTTTTTTTTAGTTTACACTATATTTTTAAACATGATTAATATTTATTATTGAAACTTATTTTATCTATATTTATGTCCGAATATTTACATTTAAGATTGATCAAATAAATTATAGTGTTTAATGTAACATTATAATCAATTAAAAATTATTATTTTATATGAATACAAATATAACCTTTATAATTTCTGTCTTACAAAATTGAATATTTCCTTTCAGTAGAGTTGACTTACTTCAATTTATATTGTTTTCATTATAATATAATAAATAGTTTTATCAATTAATTATATAATATGTATGCACTGTTAATATATCTAATATTTATTATGTATTATAACAAGAAATATAACATTTTTATAAGGTAATGTAGGGGGGAGTATAGTATATTATTAACTTAAAAGGTTATACATTTTTCTTCTTTAAGGTTGTATTATTATATAATGAATTTACATTTAACCTTTCATATATATTTTTCTTTCCTGTTTTAACTGCTTCCTTTTATATTATATATTAATGTTAGTACACTTGATTTTAAAAAAATAGTACACTAATTCACATATTTCTAATTTTAATATTCTTTTTTTATTTTTGTGCCTTCCCTTATAATTTTAGTTACATTTAACGTTATACGCCTTTTTAACACATTAAATTGTGTTAGTTATTATTTTAAAAATTGATAAGATCAAAAAAATATAGTAAAAAGTGAATATTAAAACGATAATAAATAAGAAAATATGTTTAATTTACTATATCATATAAAAAATGCAACTAATTACTTCTATTTCATGAAAACATTATAGAATTAAGAAAAAAATGGGATAATGTGTTCATTTATTTAAAAATTCTCATATCCTCATTCTATTGTGTGTATAATTATTACAATCCTTAGAATAATTACTATCTCAGGTAATATATTTTTTAATGTTTTATTTTGATGAGTAACACTTAATACATACTAATATAGCAAATTCTATATGAAATTACATATTTATTTATAATTATATAACATTAATAAACTATTATAGAGAAAAACATTATTTTTAACGGAACTTTGCTCAAAAGCTGGATGATTATTTTAAGACTGTATAACAAATATGAAATGTAATGCAAGAAAACTAAAGTGTAACTTATAATATGTTAAGGTGGATAAGAACGTCCCATATAAATTAAGTTAATAATATTTTAATAATTATTGTAAAAAATTTTTATTTTAACTTTGAAAAATAAATATATTAGACATATAATGGATTGTATATATTATAATTCAACAAAATAAACAATTGAAGGATAACTAAAAAAAGCTTTTAAAAAGAAATTCTATAAAATATCTATTTGCACAGAAAATATAGTGTATTATATAAGAAATTATAAGTATTTATGCTTTAAATTTTAGTTTAACTCTAATATATCTTGGATTATATTCTACTTATCGATTTTTTCATCTGTTCGTCTACTATTAATTTCTCAGGTCTATTATTGATCTTATTGTCTTAGGCATTTGTATAAATATTAAAATATTATATATTTTAAGGAAATAGTTATATATGTTATTTTTATGATTTTATTTTTTTCTTTTTCAGTATGAAATAGATTAACACAAAAATGATCTTAATTATCGCACGACAACATGTATTTTAAAAAGTTTTCATTTAGAACTATTGGTATAAATGAACATTTATTATATGAAAATGTGTAACTAATAATTATTAATATATATATTATTAGAATGGCCCTCATTTTCCAATAATTTTTATTTATATTGCATGACCTATTTTTTTATAATAATTCTATCTTGTAGCTTACAACAAATACATATATTTTAACTATGTATTTTTCGTGTAATCACACATGTTATGTAATTTTTTGTATAGAATTATAAATTTTATTTAACAAAAATTTATATAATATTTTATTAATAATTATATTATTTTTTTATCTGACTTTGCTAAATTAGTCTCTACACTGCATTTTACATAGCAAAACAGTGTATATTCTTATGTGTATGATTCCGTTTACCTATAATATTCCCCTTTAATTTTACACTGTACATAATATATATTTGTTTAATTATCTATTAAAATAAGAATATTCCATATTTATGAATTAAAATTTATATATTCCTAATTTATTGTATTATTAAAAAATAATAAGGATAATATATTTTTTTTAAAATATTTTATCAATCTAATGAAAAACTATGGTAAACATGTCTTTCTTAAAATTATTAACTATAATCCATTTAACCCATATTATATATTAAATTATATCATGAAAATGTTATAATCCATATAAATACGAATTATAGGATGCGCTGAATATTTTATTATAAAACGATAAATGAAGAAATAGCTTAATAAAATAATATATATGCAAAATGATTTGATTTTATTGTAAAATTCGTTTAACCATTGAATATCTTATAAGGAATACAAATATAAACTAAATGTAGACTTAACAAATGTTATGTTTTATAGATACCTCCTATTAATGAAAAGATAAAAAATAATTCTACTTTGCAACATCAAATTATCAATGATAGAATACACACAAATATAATCATTACATACACATGTTAAATTAAAGTAATATTTATATGCATAATACTTGTTATATATTTGACGTTATCATATATGTATTTCTTTCGTCGAATATCTTTATTTTATGCAATATATATAACATTGTTTTATCAATGTATAAAGTGAAATGTCTTAATGTATTAAATAAAAAGGTATATTCTTTTATTATTTATATACCTATTTTAAATTGCATATGCATAAAAACTGACAAAAACAACATAAAATAAAAGCGCATATATTTAATGAAAGCAACTTATTATATTTAATATTTTATCCCATATATTATGCAAATTTTAACAAAAATGTTAGGGTCATTCAATAAACTTATCATCTTACATGTAAATATATTAAGTTCAAGAATAATGCATACTTTTTGTACGTATACAATAATCGCATATTTAAATTATTATTATTCAGATTTGTAATATAATTAAATAGAGAATGTAATAGAAAGTTATTTTAACTTTTCAAATTACAACATAACATATCTAGTTAAACTATAATTTATTCTTGCTATAATCACTAGTTAATATAATTATAATATTTTTTAGCTTAATTCAATTTATAAAATAATTGTTACGCTAAATAAATAATATAATAAAAAAAATTCCACTAAAAGAGTTATATATATAAATTTCATTATATTGCCTAATGTATTAAGTGCAATATATAAGAATGCATAATTTATCTATTATAATAATTTCATAATGTATAATGGTATATTACTGTATTAAATTATTAAGACACTAATTGAAGAAATTAAAATACTATTAATTTATGTAACAATAGAACAGTGAAAATACTATACATTGTTTTTTATTCTATTTCGTATATATTCTATGACTATGGATTCTTTTTGATGAAGAACTAAATAAATTTTCTTTTTTATTAATAGATTGAAACATAAAATATGTTATAACAAATATCAACAAATAATATAATCACATATAAACTTACCAAATAAAAAATTTTGTTACACATTATTATAAAATAATTCATACAAATTATAATTAAGTGTTGAAATTTTTATTTCAAAAAGATATCACCTTAAAAAATAATAAAAAGAGCCTTTATAAATTAATGCTATTGTCATTTGAAATAATTACCTTTTGAAATCTTATGTACTGCAGCTGCAATTTTAGATGCATTTCTTAGGTCATAAATGAAATAACCATTTTTCTAAAATATCTCTTAGAATGTGTAGACAATGTATAAATTTCTAAACGATTACCTTTATTATTTTTTCAGTGAAATATATAATGTAATTATTTTTTTATTAAAAACTGAAAGAACTAAATTTGTGTATTGAGTAAATTCAATTTTATATAGTATAAAACGCAAATGATAAAATGATACAAGAAAAATATATACAAGTGTTTTATTTCTTAATAATTCACAACTAAAATGATAAATGCTTTCTTTAGAAGGTAAAATATTTTTTTCTTATATTTGCTGTAGATATTTTGTTAATCTTTTATATTATTAGTTAGGATAATTTATAAGATATTATAATTATGGTAATTACATATATATAAGGTATAATATTGTGTTTAAAATATCTTTTATTTGTATGTCAAAATTATAGTACTTAAATTTTTCTGATTTTGTCTTTTATTACATCATAAATACATTTATTATATATATTAATTTACATTCGATAACAAATTTATATTTAGTATTATATAATATTAAATTATTATATCATGTACTATATCATATTTAGATATAATTTTTGTGAATTTTTATAATTAATATTGTTGCTCTTCTATTGTCTTTTGATTAGGGAGAGCATAATCATACAATAATGCAATTTACTTCTTCTATAATGTAATGTTTTTTACATTATTTATATACTATTATAATAACTACAATAAAGAGGAGATAATTTCTTCATGCATATGCAATTAAAAAACGTATATTAATATTATAATGTTTTTTTTTTTTATTTAGTGTAATAGTAATGTAATATAATTTCAATATTGCATGATTAATTCCACATTTTAAAAAGGGGCTATATTTTTCCTCTCCACACAACATATATCTCCTTTTTATTTCTTCTTTAGAATAATATATTGCAATACATATATGACTAATATTGTAATTTAACCTTACAGAATATAATTATCTATCAAACGGCTGTGAAATTAAGACCAATTATGTTATTATAAAAAAGAGTTGATAAACGATTCTTTACACTATTTGCTATCATCCTTTAATAAACATAACCGTGTTATATAAAAACTATTTATTTTACTTGTTTAATCAATAAAACAATATAATCTGCTTTAAAATGGAGAAAATATTTGTACTTATTATTAACACTTGTATAAATTAAACGTTGTATCGTCTTAACATAAAATTCTTATGTATTGTTATAAATACTTGTTAAACTGAGCACAATTCATGAAGAAATATTATATTACTTACTTTTTGGTATAAAAATGTGCATCTATTTCCTAAATTTAAAGAGATAATAGAAAAAATTTCAAAAGAAAAAGGTCTAGAGGAATGTCCGAGTGACTTTTTTGAAAACGCCATTATTCAAGAAATGGACTTTAATAAGATTAGATGCCAATATGCTTTAACTTATTTAAAGGATATAAAAATATAATTTTGCGAATTGATGACCTTAATTTAACTAAGGAAGCCTGGTTTTCATACTTGTATTATTGGATATATAATAATATTCAAAAATAAAATAAAATTATTTATACTAACAATGTTTATCAAAAATTAGTGACAAATCATTGCAGTACATATACAAGACCAGACGATTGCTTTAAAAAAAAAAATTATTCTATACGAAATGATGATATGATATCAATCGAAAATTTATATAATATGCATGATTCATTAAAAAAAATAAATGAAGAACAAAAAAGTAATCTTGAAAACCATTTTTATAATGCCCTCAAAAACACTTTAAAAACATATGATATAAATATTCAAACTCAACCTATAGAAGCTCATAATTCAACAATAATAAATAAATGTAAAAATAATATATCATTTCATATTATGATTACAATTATAGCATTGTTAATAATATCAATTATTACATATATTTTGTATAAGGTTATTGATATCTTTATTTATACATATTAAGACTTTAATATAACTTTTCGAAATGATTTTAAAAAAATAATTTTATCATAAAAAAATAATATTTTGGATACATTTTTTATACTGAAACAGTACACACCCCTTAGTTCTGTTATTAACCTTATAATATTAATGAAAATAAATATGTGGAATAAGGTAGATGAAGAGAGGAATATAATGCAAAGATCTGAATTATTCGGCAAGATATCAAGAAATAACGAACACAATATATTTTATAATTCTCCTAAATTTTAACATTAAATATATAATAAGAATAACATTATATGTTTAAACATCATAAAACAAATTGTAAGGAAGTAGTATTAAGAATATTTCCCTTAAAAAATTATATTCCGAGGAAATAATTTGTAGAATAATAATAAATATATTATATAAATAAATTCAAGTTATTGCAAAATTTATTAATTTTAGAATAAGCCGATATAATTTTATTACACTTTCATATAAAACGAATAATAATTAAACATATTGGAAATATGACAATTTAAAATTTATAAAATATCAGAAATATTTATGCTCTATATATTATATTTGTCGTTTTATGTCAGTGTTCTAATAAAGTTTTCACATATGGAATACATTATAAAAAGATGTAAAAAACAGTTTGTGCTTAAATTAACTGATATATTATTTTTACATAATTATTTTAATAATAATTTAAATTATAAAACTTTAAAATTAATAAAATATTATAATTACAAGAAATGCATAAAAGTAATATATAATTCATAATTATAGTTCTCGTCAAATCGTAATATATATATACATATATGGTTATGATTCATGCTTTATATTGTTGCAAAAAATTCAAATTTTATAAATTAAACTATGCTGAATATGACTCTATGAATTCATAAATAAATATATTGATATGTATCAAAATAATTAAAAAATATATTGTTAATATTATATTAATAGCATTTTATTTAATATAAAATACTAATAAGTATTAAAATATGATTCAAAAATTTATTGATATACATTTTTTTACATAATATCATTAATTTTCATGATTTCTTATATTAAAAAAAAAATGAAAGCATCTATTCACAGTATCTGATATTTCTAAGGTGACAAATTATAATAATACCCTAACAATGAAAGAATAATATTAAATAATTAAATGGGAATCATAAATCCTAATCTCCAATCGAGAAAATATCATAATTATTTTTGTATGTAGACAATTCTTAAGGGAAATAATGACATATGTATATATGAAAAAATAAAAAATTCTTGATTATAAATGCATGTATTCATTTTTATTGCATTGTAACATAAATTATACATTATATAAATGCAATATATATAAATACATTTCGTGGATATAATTTATTATTTAATTTTCTTTTATATTATACAAGAGGTGTAAATCTAATTAACATATATTATTATATGGTAAAATGTCCATTATATCACGAGCTACTAATATATCCATAGTTTAATATGCATGAATAATATAATAAAGTATATATGTCAAAGGTAATTTGTTGAATCAAGGAGATTAAATATGCAATATATATTTTATCAGTAGTGCTTATTCTATTGTATTAAACATATTAATTATTATAAAAATAAAATAATAAATAAGAATTAAGTTCTTATTTTTGCATTAATAAATTTACATAATCAATCATGTCATTTAATAATTCTGGAAATGAAGACGTATGATATTGCTAATAATTTAAATTATTATTTTTGTTGCATAAATTTAAAGTACCCTTATTTGTATAAGAAAAATGAAGTATATTTTCATGGATATTATTTTAATTCATGTATACATTATGTTTTTACGCTTTAGTTTTACTTTGAGGGGATATTTCCTACATGTGACGAAGAATATATGGAAGCTACAAAACGTATAATAACTGATGTTAATTCTCTTAGTGATAATACTTGTACTATGATATACCATTCTGTAGGAGTTAGAGATCCTAGGAATGAATCATATTTTATAGATGATTGTAAAGCACTTATTCAATATTTAAGTGGTATAGAAAATAAAACAGAAGAATCAGATATAAAATCACGTTGTAATTACTTAAACTACAAATTGAAATATGATCTTATGGGATATCACTGTTCTATTCAAAATACAAAAGAGGTTTACCAAAAAATTGTAGATTCATACAAACCATATAATAAGATACTTAATAAATGTAATTCCCATATTAAAAATCTTGATTTGGATACATTTTATAAGTTTTACTTTTTGAACTGGTTGTATAATTATCTTAACGTATTTATAGGAGGAAAATTCATTTGTCCCTTCAACACAGATGATTTTAAAAAATATATAGTTCTTTTAAAAAAATGTGAAATTGAGAATAACAGGAATTTTTGTAATGTTCTGGAAAAGTTCAAAGCACAATATAGTGATTATATTCATAAATTAACTAAATGCTTAGAAGGTCATAAAGGCTTAACATTCTCCTCTTGGAAGGTTGCACTATTAGGAATTTTAATATTTTCCATATTAATAATATTATACATTTTTTATAAGGTTGATCATATATATAAAATAAAAAATTTTAAATTTACAAATATTTATAATACGTGATATTATATAAACTAAGAAAAAAATGATATTTATAAATGTGAAATATTTTTTATTTCTTTTACTATTAGTATACAACTTATGGTTCATATATAGGTTTAAGGATAAGGGTAATGTTGAGATTTAGGAACAAAAAGAATAAAGAACGCCTCAAATTATTAGATTCATTTGAAAATGCATTCAATGATTTATCCAATAAAGAATGTCAAATAGCATATAATTCTTTAGAGTAAAACTAATATATTTACAGAAACAATAAATGAAATCAAAGTAATATGTTTTATATAATAAAAAAAAATTATAAGTATGAATTAGGTTTAGGGTTTAGGTTTAAATGTTTATCAGTATCAGATTTTGTTATGAATATATATATATTTGCAAATAATATTATGCCAATGAATGCACTTTTAATTTTTCAAAATTATAAATTTTTGTTTTAAAATATATTCAACATTATTATATATCTACGGAGATGGAATGTGTGAAAATTGCAAACACAGTGAATTACTTATGCTTTCTGACATTGTAAGAAAAGCTTTGCAAAATAGGTGGAAAAATCATACATGTTATAGAATGGACGCTATTTAATTTAGTACATATTAGTCTTTATAGATAAATGTAATGAACGGAAATATGAAATAGTAATATTTTTAAGGAAAAATATATACTTGTTGAAATAAATTGTCTCTATCTGTTATTTTATTTTTTCTTCATAAGGAAATCTCTGAATACTTATGAATTTATATATATAATGTACATATTTTAAGAATACCTAATGATTTTACTTAATAACTGTGCAATGAAGCTATATTTTGCTAGGTAATAATTTGTTTTTATTCCTTTATATTTTATATTCCAAATGTATGTAGCATAGATTTTAA
>NW_021629188.1:0-3155 GCF_002157705.1 Plasmodium gonderi
ATATAAATGCATAACATCTTTGGCTGCATTAAAATGCTGTGAAAACATGCACTTAAATAATCTGAAGATTTAAGTGTAAACAATCTTCAAGTGTACATATAAGCACCTAATATTGAAGTCTGTATAAAAATTGTATGAAAACTTGCACATCCATATTCTGAATTTATGAATACAAATATTCTAGAAGCCCGAACATATCTAATCTGAAATCCTGAATATAAATATTATGAAATTATGTTTAGATATAATCTTGGTGTATATATATAAATAAATAACATGATAGGCTATGTAAAAAATAATTTGAAAGCATGGACATTAATTATCTGAAGATCTTAGCATAAATAATCTTCATGTCCACATTAAAATAATGTGAAAACATACGCTTAAAAAATCTGATGATCTGAGAACAAATAATCTTCAGGTCTATATTAAAATAATGTGAAAACATACGCTTAAAAAATCTGAAGATGTGGGCTTGCATGATCTTCAAACGTACATACACATAATTTGATTGGTTGCATTAGAATAGTATGAAAGCATGCACTTAAATAATCTGCGTGTATATAATCTTCAATCCTATATATAAATTCATAACTTTATAGGTTATATAAAAACAATTTGAAAGCATGAACATTAATTATCTGAAGATCTGAAAATAAATGGTCTTAATGTCTACATATAAATAACTCGAAAGTTTGGATTTAAGTAATCCCAAATTTTGTAATCTAATTACTATTCTGAAAACTTGTTCATAATTATTCTAAATGTATGAATAGAAGTATTATGAAATCTGCTTATATATAATATGGGAGTCTCGATTTAAGTAATCTGAACATGCGGATATAAATACATAATATTAAAGTCTGTATAAATATTATATGAAAGCATCCATATATGTATTACAGAGTATATAAATATAGCTACTCTGAATTTATGATTATAAGAATTCAGAAAGTGTAAATGTAAGTATTCTGAGCGTCTGCATATGTACAACCAGAAAATCATCATAAAAAAAAGTAACAAAATGTGAATATTTACATATAAATAGTCTAGTGTTTGCATATAAATAATCTGGAAGTTTTCCTTTAAGTAATCTGAAGGTATGAATAAAACTATTCTGAAGATATTAATGTAAGTATTATGAATGTATTAACATAATTATTCTTGAAGTGGTCACATAGCTAATTTAAAAATGTAAATATGTCTATTCTGGAAGTTTGTGAATAAATAATGTAAAGGTCTGAGTACGTGTACTCTGAAAGTATGGATTTATGTATTATAAATATCTGTGTATAAATAATCTAGAAGTATGAATTTAAGTAATTTGAAAATCCATAAATAAATTAATAATCTGAAAACATGCACATAATTATTCTGAAAGCGTGAACACATCTAATCTGAAAGTCTAAGTATATGTGTTCTGAAAGTTTACATGTGAATATATAATCTTCCAGTTTGTGTTAAAATAAATTAATTTGAAATTCTGTGTAAAAATATATAGTTTAAAGGTCTACATATAAATAAATAGACTAGAGCTTTATATTATTTAAAAGTCTGAATAAAAATAATCTTAAAGGGTATAAAAATATATATAATCCGAAAGTATTCTGAAATTCTGTATATGGATATAATAAACAACAATAAACATGTTTAAGTGTAAAATGTCTTGGTTAATCTTTGAACCCTTTTATTATTGTTATCATGTCATGTGTGCCTTTTTTTATAGTTGAAAGACTAGCTACGTTAATATGTTAACCTTCTTTTAATGAGGAAAGTGTAGCTAACTAATACATGTGGTTAACTTTTCTAATTGCTACCATAGATGCCATAGTCCTATATATTGGGAAAAGAAAAGAAATATATATATATGTTCTATATACTAATAAGTAATATAATAACACACAAGCTGTTATCAAATAGATATAAAAAATCATAGCATGTAAGTTAATTACTTGTTTGATATAGGGCAACAAGCTTATTTATGTAGCTTCATTAACTCTTCATGTATATAATTCCTGTTTATTATATTAAGTCCCGCATGTTATAAGGGACAATTATAATTTTATTCCATGTAAAAAATATGGGTTAATCTTTGAACCCGATTCATTATTTTTGCTCAGTTATGTATGCCATTATTTATAGACTATGTACTAGTCGTCTGAGGCATGCGGTTATCTCCATTAATTGCTACAATATATGTCCTAGTCCTATATATTTAAAAATAATAAATGAAATAAATATAAATATAGTTAATACAAATGTATAAACGAGTTTAAAAATAAACAAATTGTTATCATATAATAACTAAGAAGTGCGTGTATAATAATTACTTGTTCGACATAGGCCTAAAAGATTATTTATGTAGCTTAGATGACTCTTCATACATATAATTCCTATACATATTATTTTCACTCATGCATATATATTCTTCATGAGTTCTAAAGAACAATTATAATTTTGTTCTATGTAAAAAATGTGGGTTAGTCTTTGAACCCGTTTCAAAATTGTTTTCCAATTCTTTGTATCATTTTATTTTGACGAAACATTAGCAGTCTCATTCTGTTCACACTCTTATAGTGACGATAGAATGTTTGTCATCTGCATATAGTTAATTCCGTTAGCTGCTACAGTAGATATCCTAGTCCTATATAGAGAGAAAAGAAATGAAGCATATATATATGTCCTATATACTACTTTATAAAGGAAATAATAAAAACACATTTTATGTAATAATGTTAACACAGAATAATGTGAAAAATAATTACTTGTTCGACATAGGGAAAGAAATTTATTTGTGTAGCTTGGATCACTCATCATGCAAGTAATTTCTGCTAATGATGTGTAGATTCATATGTATATGTCCTTAATGAGTTGTAATAAAGTACAACATTTTTTTTCAGTGTAAAAAATCTGGACTAATGTGTAAATCCGTCGTATTGTTCTCATCCAAATATGTACATCATTTTTTTATAGGCAACTTAATAGCCTTTTGATGCATATGGTTAACTCTAATTGCTACAGTATATATCCTAGTCCTATATATATAGAGGGAATAAATAAAAAATATGTGTATATCTTATATACTAATGTATAAAATAATTTAAATATTCACAGGTTTTAATCAAAAAAGGATAACAAAGAATAATGTTTATAAT
>NW_021629189.1:0-3142 GCF_002157705.1 Plasmodium gonderi
TAATCTTCAAAAACATAAATAAATACATAATTTGATTGGTTTTGTTAATATACTGTGAAGGCATGAACATAAACTATATGAAGACCCTAGTGTAAATAATCTTCAATCTCATATCTAAATACATAATCTTTTGGGCTGTATTAAAATACTGTGAAAACGTGCACTTAAAGAATGTGAAAATATAATTGTAAATGATCTTCGAGTCTATACATAAACTCATAACTTGATAGGCTGTAATGCCATCGTACAAAATCATACACATGAATAATCTCAAGATGTGAGTGTAAATAATCTTCAATCCCATATATAAATGCATAACATCTTTGGCTGCATTAAAATACTGTGAAAACATGCACTTAAATAATCTGAAGATTTAAGTGTGAACAATCTTCAAGTGTACATAAAAACATCTAATATTGAAATCTGTATAAAAATTGTATGAAGACGTGCACATACGTATTCTGAATGTATGAATACAAATATTATAGAAGTCCGAACATATCTAATCTGAAATACTGAATATAAATATTATAAAATTATGTTTAGATATAATCTTGGTGTATATATATAAATAAATAACATAATAGGCTATGTAAAAATAATTTGAAAGCATGGACATTAATTATCTGAAGATCTTAGCATAAATAATCTTCATGCCCACATTAAAATAATGTGAAAGCGTGGACATTAATTATCTGAAGATCTGAGAACAAATAATCTTCAAGTTCATATTAAAATAATCAGAAAGCATGCACTTAAAAAATCTGAAGATTTTGGCGTGCATAATCTTCAAGCCTACATAAACATAACTTGATTGGGTGCATTTAAATAATATGAAAGCATGCACTTAAATAATCTGCTTGTATATGATCTTCAATCCTACATATAAATTCATAACTTTATAGGTTATGTAAAAATAATTTGAAAGCATGAACATTAATTATCTGAAGATCTGAACATAAATATCCTCTAAGTCTACATATAAATAACTCGAAATTTTGGATTTAAGTAATCCGAAATTTTGTAAACTAATTACTATTCTGAAAACTTGTTCATAAGTATTCTAAATGTATGAATAGAAGTATTATGAAATCTGCTTATATATAATATGGGAGTCTCGATTTAAGTAATCTGAAAATGCAGATATAAATACATAATATTAAAGTCTGTATAAATAATATATGAAAGTATTCATATATGTAATCCTAGTATATAAATATAGCTACTCTGAATTTATGACTATATGAATTCCGAAAGTGTAAATATATTTATTCTGGAAGTTTGTGAATAAATAATATAAAAGCCTGAGTACGTGTACTCTGAATGTATGGATTTAAGTATTAAAAATATCTGTGTATAAATAATCTAGAAGTATGAATTTAAGTAATTTGAAAATCCGTAAATAAATAAATTGAAAACATGCACATAATTATTCTGAAAGCATGAACACACCTAATCTGAAAGTCTAAGTATATGTGTTCTGAAAGTTTGCATGTGAATATATAATCTTCCAGTTTGTGTTAAAATAAATTAATTTGAAATTCCGTGTAAAAATATATAGTTTAAAGGTCTACATATAAATAATTAGACTAGAGCTTTAGATAATTTAAAAATCTGAATAAAAATGATCTTAAAATGTGTAAAAATATATATAATCTGAAAGTATTCTGAAATTCTCTATGTGGATATAATAAACAACAATAAGCATGTTTAAGTGTAAAATGTCTTGGTTAATCTTTGAACAGTTTTATTATTGTTGTCATGTCATATGTGCCTTTTTTTATAGTTGAAGGACTAGCTACGTTAATATGTTGACCTTCTTTTAATGAGGAAAGACTAGCTAACTAATACATGTTGTTAACTTTTCTGATTTCTACAATAGATGCCATAGTCCTATATATCGGGAAAAGAAAAGAAATATATATATATATATATGTTCTATATACCAATAAGGAATATAATTACACACAAGCTGTTATCAAATAGATATAAAAAATCATAACATGTAAGTTAATTACTTGTTCGATATAGGGCAACAAGCTTATTTATGTAGTTTCATTAACTCTTCATGTATATAATTCCTATTTATAATATTAAATCTCATGTGTTGTAAAGGACAATTATAATTTTGTTCTATGTAAAAAATATGGGTTAATCTTTGAACCCGATTCATTATTCTTGCCCAATTATTTGTGCCATTAGTTATGGACTATATACTAGTCCTCTGATGCATGCAGCTATCTCCACTAATTGCTACAATATATGTCCTAGTCCTATATATTTAAAAAGAATAAATGAAATAAATATAAATATAGTTAATACAGTTGTATAAACGAGTTTAAAAATAAACAAATTGTTATCATATAATAACTAAGAAGTGCGTGTATAATAATTACTTGTTCGACATAGGCCTAAAAGCTTATTTATGTAGCTTAGATAACTCTTCATACGTATAATTCCTATATATATTATTTTTACTCATGCTTATAAATTCTTCATGAGTTCTAAGGATTAATTACAATTTTGTTCTATGTAAAAAATATGGGTTAGTCTTTGAACCCGTTTCAAAATTGTTTTCCAATTCTTTGTATCATTTTATTTTGACGAAACATTAGCAGTCTCATTCTGTTCATACTCTTATAGTGACGATAGCATGTTTGTCATCTGCATATGGTTAATTCCGTTAGTTGCTACAGTAGATATCCTAGTCCTATATAGAGAGAAAAGAAATGAAGCATATATATATGTCCTATATACTACTTTATAAAGGAAATAATAAAAACACATTTTATGTAATAATGATAACACAGAATAATGTGAAAAATAATTACTTGTTCGACATAGGGAAAGAAATTTATTTGTGTAGCTTGGATCACTCATCATGCAAGTAATTTCTGCTAATGATGTGTAGATTCATATGTATATGTCCTTAATAAGTTGTAATAAAGTACAACATTTTTTTTCAGTGTAAAAAATTTGGACTAATGTGTAAATCCGTCGTATTGTTCTCATCCAAATATGTACATCATTTTTTTATAGGCAACTTAATAGCCTTTTGATGCACATGGTTAACCCTAATTGCTACAGTATATATCCTAGTCCTATATATATAGAGGGAATAAATAAAAAATATGTGTATATC
>NW_021629190.1:0-1130 GCF_002157705.1 Plasmodium gonderi
CACACAAGCTGGTATCAAATAGATATAAAAAATCATAGCATGTAAGTTAATTACTTGTTTGATATAGGGCAACAAGCTTATTTATGTAGTTTCATTAACTCTTTATGTATATAATTCCAATTTATAATATTAAGTCACATGTGTTGTAAAGACAATTATAATTTTGTTCTATGTAAAAAATATGGGTTAATCTTTGAATCCGATTCATTATTTTTGCCGAATTATTTGTGCCATTATTTATAGACTATGCACTAGTCGTCTGAGGCATGCGGTTATCTCCATTAATTGCTACAATATATGTCCTAGTCCTATATATTTAAAAATAATAAATGAAATAAATATAAATATAGTTAATACAAATGTATAAACGAGTTTAAAAGTAAACAAATTGTTATCATATAATAACTAAGAAGTGCGTGTATAATAATTACTTGTTCGACATAGGCCTAAAAGATTATTTATGTAGCTTAGATAACTCTTCATACGTATAATTCCTATACATATTATTTTTACTCATGCATATATATTCTTCATGAGTTCTAAAGAACATTTATAATTTTGTTCTATGTAAAAAATATGGGTTAGTCTTTGAACCCGTTTCAAAATTGTTTTCCAATTCTTTGTATCATTTTATTTTGACGAAACATTAGCAGTCTCATTCTGTTCATACTCTTATAGTGACGATAGAATGTTTGTCATCTGCATATGGTTAATTCCGTTAGTTGCTACAGTAGATATCCTAGTCCTATATAGAGAGAAAAGAAATAAAGTGTATATATATGTCCTATATGCTACTTTATAAAGGAAGTAATAAACACATATTTTATGTAATAATGATAACACAGAATAATGTGAAAAATAATTACTTGTTCAAAATATGACGAGAAATTTATTTGTGTAGCTCGGATCACTTATCATGCATGTAATTTCTGCTAATGATGTGTAGATTCATATATATATGTCCTTAATAAGTTGTAATAAAGTACAACATTTTTTTTCAGTGTAAAAAATCTGGACTAATGTGTAAACCCGTCGTATTGTTCTCATCCAAATATGTACGTCATTTTTTTATAGGCAACTTAATAGCCTTTTGGTGCATATGGTTAACTCTAATTGCTACAGTATATATC
>NW_021629191.1:0-2996 GCF_002157705.1 Plasmodium gonderi
CATCTTTGGCTGCATTAAAATGCTGTGAAAACATGCACTTAAATAATCTGAAGATTTAAGTGTAAACAATCTTCAAGTGTACATATAAGCACCTAATATTGAAGTCTGTATAAAAATTGTATGAAAACTTGCACATCCATATTCTGAATTTATGAATACAAATATTCTAGAAGCCCGAACATATCTAATCTGAAATCCTGAATATAAATATTATGAAATTATGTTTAGATATAATCTTGGTGTATATATATAAATAAATAACATCATAGGATATGTAAAAAATAATTTGAAAGCATGGACATTAATTATCTGAAGATCTTAGCATAAATAATCTTCATGTCCATATTAAAATAATGTGAAAACATACGCTTAAAAAATCTGAAGATGTGGGCGTGCATAATCTTCAAACGTACATACACATAATTTGATTGGTTGCATTAGAATAGTATGAAAGCATGCACTTAAATAATCTGCGTGTATATAATCTTCAATCCTATATATAAATTCATAACTTGATAAGCTGTATAAAAATAATTTGAAAAAATGGGCATTAATTATCTGAAGATCTGAAAATAAATGGTCTTCATGTCTACATATAAATAACTCGAAAGTTTGGATTTAAGTAATCCCAAATTTTGTAATCTAATTACTATTCTGAAAACTTGTTCATAATTATTCTAAATGTATGAATAGAAGTATTATGAAATCTGCTTATATATAATATGGGAGTCTCGATTTAAGTAATCTGAACATGCAGATATAAATACATAATATTAAAGTCTGTATAAATATTATATGAAAGCATCCATATATGTATTACAGAGTATATAAATATAGCTACTCTGAATTTATGATTATAAGAATTCAGAAAGTGTAAATGTAAGTATTCTGAGCGTCTGCATATGTACAACCAGAAAGTCATCATAAAAAAAGTAACAAAATGTGAATATTTACATATAAATAGTCTAGTGTTTGCATATAAATAATCTGGAAGTTTTCCTTTAAGTAATCTGAAGGTATGAATAAAACTATTCTGAAGATATTAATGTAAGTATTATGAATGTATTAACATAATTATTCTTGAAGTGATCACATAACTAATTTAAAAATGTAAATATGTCTATTCTGGAAGTTTGTGAATAAATAATGTAAAAGCCTGAGTACGTGTACTCTGAAAGTATGGATTTATGTATTATAAATATCTGTGTATAAATAATCTAGAAGTATTAATTTAAGTAATTTGAAAATCCGTAAATAAATTAATAATCTGAAAACATGCACATAATTATTCTGAAAGCGTGAACACATCTAATCTGAAAGTCTAAGTATATGTGTTCTGAAAGTTTGCATGTGAATATATAATCTTCAAGTTTGTGTTAAAATAAATTAATTTGAAATTCTGTGTAAAAATATATAGTTTAAAGGTCTACATATAAATAAATAGACTAGAGCTTTATATAATTTAAAAGTCTGAATAAAAATAATCTTAAAGGGTATAAAAATATATATAATCCGAAAGTATTCTGAAATTCTGTATATGGATATAATAAACAACAATAAACATGTTTAAGTGTAAAATGTCTTGGTTAATCTTTGAACCGTTTTATTATTGTTATCATGTCATGTGTGCCTTTTTTTTATAGTTGAAAGACTAGCTACGTTAATATGTTGACCTTCTTTTAATGAGGAAAGTGTAGCTAACTAATACATGTGGTTAACTTTTCTAATTGCTACCATAGATGCCATAAGTCCTATATATTGGGAAAAGAAAAGAAATATATATATATATGTTCTATATACTAATACGGAATATAATAACACACAAGCTGTTATCAAATAGATATAAAAAATCATAACATATAAGTTAATTACTTGTTTGATATAGGGCAACAAGCTTATTTATGTAGTTTCATTAACTCTTCATGTATATAATTCCTATTTATAATATTAAGTCTCATGTGTTGTAAAGGACAATTATAATTTTGTTCTATGTAAAAAATATGGGTTAATCTTTGAATCCGATTCATTATTTTTGCCGAATTATTTGTGCCATTATTTATAGACTATGTACTAGTCGTCTGAGGCATGCGGTTATCTCCATTAATTGCTACAATATATGTCCTAGTCCTATATATTTAAAAATAATAAATGAAATAAATATAAATATAGTTAATACAAATGTATAAACGAGTTTAAAAGTAAACAAATTGTTATCATATAATAACTAAGAAGTGCGTGTATAATAATTACTTGTTCGACATAGGCCTAAAAGCTTATTTATGTAGCTTAGATAACTCTTCATACGTATAATTCCTATATATATTATTTTTACTCATGCTTATAAATTCTTCATGAGTTCTAAGGAATAATTACAATTTTGTTCTATGTAAAAAATATGGGTTAGTCTTTGAACCCGTTTCAAAATTGTTTTCCAATTCTTTGTATCATTTTATTTTAGCGAAACATTAGCAGTCTCATTCTGTTCATACTCTTATAGTGACGATAGAATGTTTGTCATCTGCATATGGTTAATTCCGTTAGCTGCTACAGTAGATATTCTAGTCCTATATATAGAGGAAAGAAATGAAGGATATATATATGTCCTATATACTACTTTATAAAGGAAATAATAAAAACACATTTTATGCAATAATGTTAACACAGAATAATGTGAAAAATAATTACTTGTTCGACATAGGGAAAGAAATTTATTTGTGTAGCTTGGATCACTCATCATGCAAGTAATTTCTGCTAATGATGTGTAGATTCATATGTATATGTCCTTAATAAGTTGTAATAAAGTACAACATTTTTTTTCAGTGTAAAAAATTTGGACTAATGTGTAAACCCGTCGCTCGGTGCTTATCAAAATATGTATGTCATTTTTTTATAGGCAACTTAATAGACTTTTGCTGCATATGGTTAACTCTAATTGCTACAGTATATATCCTAGTCCTATATGTATAGAGGGAATGAATAAAAAATATGTGTATATC
>NW_021629192.1:0-8004 GCF_002157705.1 Plasmodium gonderi
ATGAAAAAATATAATAATTATAATTAGTTTATTTTCTTATTTTAATACATTACAACACCTTATAATTTTTGTATAAATATATATGTATGTATGTATATCGATAGCACCGAAGGGAACAACGTGCCAAAAAAAAAATATCGTTTATATTTATGTATAATATATTTTATAAGAAGAAAAAATAGCTCCTAAAAAATATATAGTTAGGGATGCAGAATATATAATTTCTGGTGCCTGTGTTCATTATTTACATATATGTTTTGATTAATATGCTTTCCTTTAACTAAATTATATATCGAAAACGTTCTAAAAAATATATTTATTTTCAATATTGAAATCTTATACTCAGAAAATATTATATACTTTAGGTTTTTATCTTTTACATATATTCTGGGACTTCATTTTAAACATGAGTCCTATTTTTAATTCTTCGTTTGAATACTGTATTATGCTAGCACTGTTTTTTTTTGTATATCCCATAATAACAAGTAATTTAACGATTCACTTACAACTTATATTAAAACGTTTATCCGTCAAAAAAGTAACTGTGTAATTGGAATATATTATAAAAATAATAGTATTATTATGTCATTCATGTATTTTCATAGCATTATTTCTCATATAATTAGAAAACACTATTGTATTTGAGAAACTGCCAAAATTCAAATGTTCTGAATAGTTAAAATTAATAAATATCATCTTATACTTAAAAGAATTACCTTATTAAACATAGATATACCTCATCATATATATAAGAGATTATTGTACAGTACAATAAAAAATTATAATTTACTTCAGATTTCTAAATTACTGAATATAACCATTTCAGTGAGCATTATTGTTTATATTTAATTGATTAATCCTTTTCTAATTCATTAAACACATAACGAAATTAAAATTTTTAGATAATATTAGAAACTTCATATAAATACATAGATTTTTTTTTAACTAGGATTAATATAATTCTCATATTTATTCCTCTAAACTATTATACATTAATAACTTTTTTACATAATAATGTCATAAGACATATTTTATCCTATTTACATTCTGTTAATACATGGAGATTTAGAGAAACAAATGATTTCACAATTTAAATACCTTGGAATGTATTAACAAAGGATACGTATATTTATGGGAAAAATTTTTTTCTACTTACATAATAGGAACATAGTAGGAAATCATGTAATTTTCATTATTTTGTATTTATTTCTACAATCATTTCACTACATTTTGTGTGTATCAAAATAGTGATATGGATAATTTATATATGAATAGTTTAAATTTTTGAGATAAATACATTAAAAATATTTTTTTTGTTATAAATTTAGACCTTACATATGTATACCAAGAAAAAGATGAGTGTGCTCTTAGAGCATAAAGCATCATAAAGACAATTTTTAAATATAACAAAAATACAAGAAATAAAACAATGTATTAAGAATGATAAAGCGAAATTAACATTTGTTTATATATTTAATAATAAAAGCATAAAATATAAGGAATATATGAATATATCAAGAGTCTTTAATCTTTATTTATATATATTATTTTTTTTTTATTCCATACGAAGTTTTACATTTTCTAAATAATTCGTATATTAGATTATAATATGTCATTTTAATTTACCTATTTTCACAGTTGTTAGAATTGCATTGATAGAAATTATAGAATAGTAGTATCATATATAAGCATATTTTTTTCATTACTGAATTATATTATACTTGTACTGCAATAAGTATGATAAAATATATTCATTATATATAAAATTACTCTTTATTGTAAAAAAAAATGGCAATATATTGAATTAATATGTACATTTATGCATCATTATTTGAAGAAAATATATAGCCATTTTTAGCAATAGAATAAGAGTTTTATAATAAATCTTTTTATGTTAAAAATACAAGAAATTTAAAAACATTGAAAACTATACATGCCTTTATATACAATATATTCGTGTGACATGTATAAAGATTGTTCTGATTAATTACATAAATATTCGTCTTATGTAAAAATAATATTACTGTGTTATATCTATTGTACGATTTAATAAGAACAAGCTAAATATATGTAATTATTTCGCACACAATATTCGAATTAATCAAACCATGTTTATATATTTTTAATAGTAGAATAAATAAAAATGATATTTAAAAATAAAATTTTATTGAATATACCTATTACTCTTTAAAAGTATATGTATATTTCTAAAATGTTATAATTATTTTTATTAAGAAATAATAATTTCATACATAATTAATAAAAATATTACTCCTATATCTTCGATTAAAACATATTCTTTTTCTGATAAACAAGAATACAAATTCATAAAGATCCTTAATAAATTAGACAATTTAAAATTAAAATAAGGTATAATAAAAAAAATATATATATTGCTATACTCAAAACAAGATTATATATATAAATCAATAATATTTATAATTTATTTCATATAGAACATTACAATATTATTATTACTTTAAACAATATATAAATAATACTTCGTAATTATAATATGGAAATGGAGGATAACCTAATGAATTCAAAAAGTATATTTTTTCTTTTTAAAAAATCTATTAATTTTTTTTGTGTGAAAAAAAATAGTTATATCTGATTTAATAAAATATACAAATATATCCTTATTAATGTAAATAATATACATGTTATTCAAATAATAATATTTTATGTAAAATAAAAAAAAACTATAATGCTTAATTTAGATAAGAGCTCCTTTGATATATTGTTTTATAAATATTATGTATGAATAATATATATTATAAGTGTAATGAAAACTATAATATAATATATATTATTAAGGATTCAAAATATTAATTTCACACTTATAAATATCATGGAATGGTTAATATATATATATATATATATTTATATAATATGTTCTATAAGTAAATATACGTTCATATTCCTTAGAAGATAATAGTAAATGAATTTCATGGGATAAAGTTTTATAATAATAGACAAAATCAAAATCCTATGTAGCAATATATATATTCACTTAATTTTAATTAGGAATATTTCAATATATAATTAATTATATAGTTTAATATATTATTGTCTTATTTTGTTAATATGTCACTTTTTGGCGTTCTTTAATAATGTGCGATACTCTAGGGGTGTGTGTTTTTATGTAATATAAATTATTATATATTTTAAAATATTTCATTTTTTCTTAATTTATTTATTTCATTTTATTTTTATAAATAGAATATATATATTCTATGATTTGTTTTAAATTCATAGAATGAAGAGCTTAAGCTTTTACCTTCAAAATTGATATACACTACTTTCGATAAGGGAAATGTGAATTGTGAAGATAAATCTTTTTATATTAATGCAAAAATGTATTTTTTGGATAAGGATAATGACCTTAAAAATGTTTCTGATAAAATTCTTAAAGCCATGTGTTATGTTTATAATGAATATACTAAAACAAGCATTGATAATTCTCTTTGTAAATACTTTTACTATTGGTTATGTGATGTATTATATAATAATTTATTATATAGGAGATCATTTATTACTGTTGCAGATGCACTTATATATTTACTAAAAACTAATAATGGTATCGACATATGTAATAATGATAATTATAATATCAATGAACGAAATTTTGGGGAAATTAAGTTATTGTTTGATTTTTAGAAAGATTATGATATGCTTGAAAAATATTTTGGTACACCTATTAGGTCTTGTAGTTATTCTTTTCGTTTATATCTCGATTTAGGTGTCATGAAATACACAGAGTGCATAAAGAATTGTAATGCTTCTTCTAGCAGAGATCCGACATGTATCGCATTCAAAAAATACTTTAATGATAGGAAAAGAATGATCTTATCTAATTGGACATGCAATTTAGAAGAGAATCCAGCTAGTTTAGAAGAACGACGACAAAATCCAGATAATGTGGAACAATTAAGTGCACACGAAGAAATGCAAAGAATAGAGAAACTGACAAGTGTTTATGAGGGAGAACATGATATACAAATACCTAGGGTACACGAATCTAACTTAAAGGAACCTGAAGAATACGAATCCTGGTTAGAGGAACCTGGGGTAGAGCCACATTCAGATGTACAATTAGAAGCTTCAAGTAGTATAACATATCATTATAAAGAACAGTCAATACATATACATCCACAATATTCTTCTTTGAGCATAGGAGATACAGAAATAGGTGCTACCTTTGATATTACAAATAATCCTTCAGATACTTCATCCTCACGCGGAATGGTCCTTTCTCTTTTAGTTATAGGAATAATAGTTTTTTTATTATACTGTGCAAAGTGATTATAAATGTGATAAGAAATAAATATGTATTACCTTATGTTAAATAAATTTCATTAATTTTTAATTCCTACGATTATTATACATAAAATAAATATTACATATACCATATTTTTATTAGTTTACCCCAGTTTGGCATTGGTTAAAAAATGCTTTACTTGGAAAATCTAAAAGGAAACCTAATATTATAATGGACAGGAATATAAAAGATGATTATACAATGCCAGAAGATTTATATTCACCGAGAAGTTTTAATGTAGCGTACAGTAATATATAATAATTCGGCTAAGGGTACACAGGGGGATATTATTATTACATGCATAAATATCATATTAAGAACAGTTGCACAAAGAATTTGTCTAACCCAAAGCAAGGAATTATTTTTTTATTTGCATAATACAAAAATAAATTTGAAATATATATACTTATTATATACATAAGTGTATTTTAAAAATTACAATATTTTTATGAATGCGAAAAAAACAAAAATATTGTAAAAATCATACACATACAATATTGAAAATGTATAATGATTAAGAATTAGTTTCAGAGTACATCGTATGGGTTTTTTATTGTGTCTTAGTATTTATAGTTAGTTTTTTAGTATATTATTACTTCCAGATATATATAGAATGTTTTTTTTCTAATATATATATTATATTACAGTGATGATGAACATTAGAAAAATATAATATATGATAAAAATATACGATAATATGTTACATTCACTAACTTTCTATATTAATATTTACTATATTGTTGTGGTATTACTAGAATATTATTGTGAATATTTGAGTTCAATTCTCGTTATATATTTATTGCATATAATAATAAATAGTTCGTTTTTATGCTGATTATAAGTTATAATAATATTATAAACAATTCTGTGTACTTTTCTTTTAAATATTTATATATTTATCATTGCCATTTCCCCTATTTTCATATATGTTAACGAACATTATTTCATAAGCAATTAAACATACAATATATATAAAGGTATATTTACTTGTAATATTATTATTAATTAAAAATACTATTAGTGTTACAATTACTTATTTTATAGATAGTGTAAAACATTATATTTTTTAGGTAATTTTAATTTAATTAAAGGAATTAAAGATATTCACAATAATATGAATATTAATATATAAATAGCAATTGCTTAAAATTTTATGTATTATATATATTTTTTACTAAATTATGAACTATTATATAATTTAGCATTCCAATAATGCATATTATAATGGATATTTATTTTTCAAGTATAATTTCTATTTTTTTACATTATGATTATATATTTTTATATATATTTATTAATAGATTCATGCAAGATTATTTTCTTAAATTTAATTTAAAAGAATTTTTTTAAATTAATAGATGTTTTGTTTTGAATGTTATATATCTGGTTATTATTTGTAATTCAAGGAATATAACTGAGTTGTTCTATTATTTGTCCTATAATAACACTTGTCAAAAAAATGTAGTTTTTACATATATATCATGTAGTTACTAATGTTTTGTCATATTGCATAATGTTATTAATTATGTTATATTAAAGAATATAAATGTCAATATAACTTCTATACTCATGATTTATACCTAATAGAGATGCTTATGGAATAGGGGGATTTTGAGTTTTATTTAAAAAAATTTTCCAATTTACAATAGATGAATTAGTTGTAAATTATGAAAATAGACTGGTAATAAATAATATATGTGTAATAATTCCATGTATGAAATATGAAAATATTGTTTTTTTGTGTATTGTATGAATTTTGAAGAAAATATAATCTATAATTAAAATATTGTGAAAATATAATAAAGATAA
Source organism: Plasmodium gonderi (assembly GCF_002157705.1). Lineage (NCBI taxonomy): Eukaryota > Apicomplexa > Aconoidasida > Haemosporida > Plasmodiidae > Plasmodium > Plasmodium gonderi. The sequence continues at coordinate 6,131 of NW_021629192.1, forward strand.
CATTACACATATATTAAATACGGCTGAACTATAGATTAGAATGTGTATGCTAAAGTAATTATGTTAAATAACTGTTATAATAGAATTGTTTTTGAACTTTCTCATAAATATGATAATATAAAATCTTTAATCATTAAGAATCACTGAATATTTTTTAGAGGGATAATATTATATTTTTAAAATGTATCAAATTAATAGTATTGAATAAGTTAAACCTAAAATTATGAATTTTATATATTATATATTTTCATTGTTATCTATAATGTCATAACATTTGTTAAAGCACCAATGTTCATTATACTAAATAATATATGAGTGCAATATTGTACAAATAGTTTTATATTAATTAATATAAATTAAAAATACATGTATATTAAATAAAAAAAAAATAAGAAATAATAAAAAATAAATCTGTAGAAACAAATAAGAACAAAAATTAAAAGAAATTATGTCGATATTATAATTCTAATTTGTTTACTTGACAAAATATGCGGATATATCCATGTATTATAAAAAACTACAGAAAAATTAGCTCAAATTAAATGTATCAACGAAATTTTTGTAACACAAAAAAATAGAGCATACCCTGAAATTACAACAAATATTTGTATTTTATCATATAAAAAAATAGTTACATAAGATTAATGTATATATATTTTATAAAAATAAAATATAAATAACTTCTGTTCCATTATATTAACCTTATCATCGATAAATTTTTATGTTAATAAGATGTTTCAAGATAAGTCAAAATATTAATGTATAATATATATTATTTATTAATCTGAAGAAAATTCCAATTTATATAATGTTTAATAAGCAAATTAATAAAGCACTGAAGTATAAATTACCCACTTGAATATATTTATTTTTCCTTATTTCATGAATGAACAATTTATTTATGTTATAAAATATTTTTTCTTGTATCTATGTTATTTTAATAAATATGTATTCTTACAAAATATATTCTAATTTATTTGAATATATTTTAACCATAAATATTACAACAAAATTTAAGGTAACTTCAGCAATGTTATATAAAAATTGTAATATAAATATAAGGAGAGCGATTTAATATGTGCTCACTACTCTATAAAGCTATGCTTTAAAAAATAATTTATACATATTATAATAATTATATATTTTATATAATGAAACATATTATTATAAATACAACACTTTAAAAATTTTTTTAACTATCAACTTAAAAGTATATTGGTATTATAACGTATAATATTGTCTTTTCTCAGAGCATTTTGTGCATTATTTTCATTGAATACTATTTATATTTTATTTTTATTATATTCAGAATCATTTAAATTAATACTGTAATGTTTTACACCTTACACATTTATATGACTTAAATAAAATGATATATATTACATTAACGCTTAATTATAAGGACCTGTAATTCATGTCATTTAAAGGTTTGTTACATGAATAAGAATATATCTCAGTATAAAATCAATGAATTTAGCATTTTTTTCTATTCATTTTTTTGCAATACATATTGTGACGTATTATACATAATGTTGAAAGATAATTGAGTTATATGTAAAGTATTTATTTCAAACTCCTGCTATCATTAGATATAATAAATATATGTTGAGTTTCAATATCATAATATAAGTAAATTATTAATGTATTAAATATAATTATAAATACTTCTAAAAATGTTGTTAAGGTAACTACGTGTTATAAAAAAAATTATATACTTTAAAGTTCTTGCATTTTTAATAATACATATATACATTATATGGGAGTATAACAAAATTTATATTTCAACTTACTTAAAGGAAAAAAAATAAATATATTTTTTCATTTTCTTATAATAATTTTAATATATATTTGTTCTTATATTTATTTGTTAATTT
>NW_021629192.1:8231-10429 GCF_002157705.1 Plasmodium gonderi
ACATATTCATCAATATTGCAAAAAATGAAAAGATAACCCCTGTACTAATTTTTGCACTAGAGTCTATGTTTATTAGTGTAGATGTAATAGCATCTCTCTGTTCAGACCTATCAGAATTTAGTTTCTGCTCTTCTATTTTTTCCTCTTCTAGATTTAATATTTCTTTGACCTTACCATTTTTATCAGTATTATAATGAAATAATGCCTTTTCATGAAAATTATTTTTATCTAGTGTATTCACAAAATTTATATATTTTTGCCTAAACAGCTGTAACAATTCTTTAAAACTTTTGTTGCGATATCTTATATCTTCTGCTAAAAGCTGCATACATTGTATAAATTTCCTAATATCTGAATCGTTTGCATGATTTGGTTTTTTAAATTTGTTATAATGGCTGCAGAGTTCATCAAGCTTTTTAAAGATTGGAACTTCACTTTGATTTAATTCATTAATATATCTATTACACTGCAAAAACAATGCAGAAATCTTATCTTTGAATTTCGATTGGCTGCTTAGGTTCATCATTTCTTCATAACAAATTTTGGTGTCTCCACAGTGGCATGAAAATTTCTCCAGTAGTTCATTTAGTTTGTAGAAAAAATATATACAACATGCCTTTACTTTAGATGTTGGTATATTATTTTTTATATGCTCTAAATATAGGCTATGAACTTGGCAATGTTGGCTAAATGCGAAATTTTCTTTTGCACACTTTCCTACATTATTGTGGAAATTACTGCAAAATTCTGTTAAAGCACTAGCTGTACTTTGAGGCCTATGATGATTTATTTCCCACTTAAAATTTTCAGTACAGAGAGGAAATATATCATTATAATTGATCTAAATGCAAAAGGAATAATATATAGAAAAAATAAAAGCAGCCATTAGATAAAAATAAATTTATTTTTTTCACAAATAAGGATATGTTAAAATTAAATGATATTAATTGTATTCGCTATAAGAAAAAGAATTATACAGTATTTAATGCAGATTTTGTGCCAAACATTATGTAAATATATGTGATCTAATTCATAAATGTATGTTATTATTTTTAAGTATTTATATAATTAAAGTGTCAGTATAACTATTATGTCCATAAGACAAGATTTATTTTTTATAATTTATAAATATTACAGTACTTTTTAAAATTTTTGTTTATTTGTTTTATATATTATACCATGATATAAATGATCAACAAGAATAAGTATATTCATGTATAAATTCATAGTAAAAGAATGGATAAAAAAGATAGGAATTTAATGATATTAAATAATAAAAAGTACACTTATAATATCCTTATATATATTACAGAATGTACTGAATTAATTATGCTCATCACTAAATAATGATTAAAAAAAACTTATATTATATATCATTATAATACATAATGTATTCATTACATATCTCTAATATCGAAAAACAATTTGAGAACAATTAGTATATCTATAAAATATGTATGTTTATAATTAAGATTTACACTTAAAAAATATATAGTTCAGTATTTTTTTTAACTTCATATATAGAATAATATATATATAATAAAATTTTTTATTTCAATAAATACTAAATATAATTAAATGCATTAGAAATTATGAATCAAAAATTTTTTTTTATAAAACTTTTATTATGAGTATATAATAAAACTTTATTTAATACTGTAAATTTGAGAAAATATATAATTTCTACTTTTTTTCACAACAGTTGCATATTACATAAATTATCAATATATAATATATGATATGAATTTATATAAAAAAGGATAAATTTGTGAATATTTGTACTATTCTTATGTTCATTTTATAATTAAATGTCGTATGCATTCATTGTATCAAATAATACAAATGTTTAAATAAGCATCATAAGAATATTATAAAGTGCTTAATCATTAACATATAGAATTCATTTTTATTCTTTTAATAAATTATTATTTTATATAAAACTAAAATTTTTGATTTCCTTTTTATATTTTTTGTGAATTATATAAAAAATTATCATTCATGCTATATATGCTGAATAAATATATATGGATGCTGCAAAATATGTATTGATAATGAAAAAAGTTTAAGTAGTATATATATTTTTTAATATTCGCGAAAAATAAAAGAAAATATGATTTTCATTATAATATATATCATTCTGTTCGATTTATTGCTTAAAATTCAAATTTTTTAAGCATTTATATATCACAAAAAAATAA
>NW_021629193.1:0-9475 GCF_002157705.1 Plasmodium gonderi
ATGAAATTAAAAATAAAAAAATATATTGGATTATATTAAATATTAGTTTAGTCTATGATTTATTTTAAAGCAATGTTACCATAATGAGTTAATATATTATTATGCTCCTATGTAATATTGGGTATACCATGCATACAATTATTATGTATTTCTTTTTTTTTTTTTATAGTTGTAATTTAATGAACAACTCTAATTATATCCCATATGTAGGAATTAAAATATATCAATAATTCATGTTGTGTAGACATTAGTCTACGAAAAACCAACATTTATACGTATAATCTATGTAAGTATTTCTATGAAGTATGTATATTAGATATATTTTAGCAATTGCCATAAGATATCCATTTAATATTCAAACTATTACAATTTTCATTCAGTTATTATGGAATGGTTTCTGTGTAATATCATTTTTTATTGGAAAAATGAATGTATTAGTGCATATATTGTATATATATATAAATAAAAAAATAATTATAAAGTAAGAAAAAAAAATGCAAAAGCTCTTATTATAAACAACGAAAAAAAAGGAAATATAGTTATGTACACTATGAGCTAAAAATAAAAAATATTAAATATAAATATTTAAATAATGAATTGAATTAACATATTTATGTATAATTTCAAATTTTTACTTGTTCATGTATGAATAAGGAGCTATAATCTTGTTTATATTAATGTTATTAGTATCCTTTATGTTTTTCTTTTATAAATCATCGCTTATAAATAAATAGTTAATTGCTTTATTTCAAAATAATTTTAATTAATAATATTTTCTTTAACATTACATAATAAATTATATCATATATATGGAATAATATGTTTGTTATATAGTTTTTGAATTTGAATATAATTATGCACTTACTATCCTCTACAACTTTGTAATGTATAGAACAAGATTCTTTATACCATTCACACACTAGTTAATATAATAATGTTGTTTAGCTGTGATATATTTCTAACTTTTAAATATATTATTGCATTTAATAATTAATAAATTTTAAAATGATTTTCCATTGTTTACAATTTCACTAAAAATGCAAATTGTCATGCATTCATATGATAAAAATAATTTCCGAACATGCATCTTTTTTTCTATAATTCATAATATCATTAAATAACATTATAAATAAATTATTATATTTACTTCTTTATAAATTAATTAAATAAATGAATAGATATTTATATTCTGTCTAAACGAAACATTTTATTAAATTAAAATAACGCAGTGATAATCCAGTACATTATAAAAATAAATACTTATGTTCTATAATAAATACATATAATCACAATTACATTCAATGTGTTCACTCATATATTTTTATATAAATAAAGAAAATAATACTTATATTATTCCATTTGTAACACACAACATAAACAATTGTTTTTACTCTGGATACTAAGGTTTAAGGAATTATGCAAAATATAAAAAACTGAATTTATTACATATAAAAAACGATGCTTATATGCAATGTATATTAATAAATTAAAATATAATTAAAAATATTTTTTTAATAAATATACACTATATATGTATATATAAATTGCATTTTTATATAAATATATCCAATATATGATGTATATATGATAAATTATAAAAAATACTACATTTTATAAAATAATTTATATGATTAACTATAATAATAGTATTAACATCTTTATATATATATTTATCTACCGAAAACTCATCTTCATGAATATTCCATCTTGCATAGTTATAGAATTCTTATATTTTTTATGGGGATATAAGCATTCCTTGATTAAAACATGAATGATATATTATATAAATATTTTTTACAGCTCTATAATAAATTGCATATAAATTCTCAAAATAAAAAAACAAAAATGTAATATATATTAAAGCACTATGATTATTGCATTAAGCCCTTTTCCATTATTTTCAATACCCAAAATTTTAAAAGGTCAATAATACTTGAAATATTAATGCATGAATGAGATCGAGTAAAAAAAATAAAAAATAAAGGATCGTGAATGACATAAGTATGAAATATATTTTAAAGTAAAATATTTATCATTCATTCTGAGATACGTTCACTTGAAGACATATATAATCAAAATTATATATACATACATTTTCTATACATTTATATAACATAATCCCTTGTTTTTAATCCCGAAACTAAATGTATTTAAAAGTATGTATTATATAATAAATATTATATATGCTAATAATACATAAATATTTATTATCTTCGCATTAAATTATTTTTCATTCCACAGATTTTTGCGAAGCATATGTTTTCATATCGATTATTTTATTACTCATAATTCAACTCAACATGCTTACATACATGAGGGCTTTAAATTGTAGTAAAATTAAAAATGTGGATGTATATGATTTGTTAATTTGACTGTATTTATACGTCAAAATAACAAGGTATTTATATTTATAAAAAATATATATAATTATTTGTCTTTTAAATAATCTGTTTTTATAGTTAATAATATTCTTTTATTGTTCTTTTAATAAATATTATTCTTAAAGTAACGTAGATATATATTTTTATTATTCACGTAATAAATGAAATTAAATAAAATTAATAAAATTACACCACTTTTTCCTTATATAGTATATAATATATAATAATTTATTTGCAACCTTGTATATTATTTTTATATGATATATAATGTGCGTATATTAAGATTTATTCGTTCTTAGTTTTATCATTTTTTTATATTTATTAACTATAATAAATATTTATATGCCGATCATTATTAAATAACTCTAATTAAAATTAATATATTACTATCTAAACTGTGCAAATAGATCCATAATGTATATTATATAAGCATAAAATATTTAATTTATTAATGTAAATAACTTTAAAATTGATCTATTATTTAATGCATAAGACAGGTGTATACACATATATATATTATATTAAATAAAAAACCTCTTCCATATATATAATATGAAGAATACATTAATTATTTGAGTTTAGAAGAAAAGCATACTATGTTATAAATTTATAATGATATGAGTTTAACGTATTATTCTCATTATATATGCTAAAAAATATAAATAAAGATGACGTAATAATCATATAAAATAATGTAGGATTAAATTATTTTTAGCATTAATATTTACACATTTAACAAAAATATTTAATGATAAGAAAATTCTATTCAAAATATATAAGATATTTTACAGAAAATGTACAATTAATTTTTTCTTTTAATTTATGTGTAATATACTTTTGTCCTTGTATAATTGAAATTTAATACCATAATATAAATATTTTTATTTTATGTTATTTTTCAGTACTGACGATATCATATATTTACACATTTATTAAAATAATATTAGAAATATTAATTCATTTAATTTTATTTCCGTGATTAAGGACATAAACTAAAAAATATATTTTGTTATTTACAGTTCCTCTCATTGCACATATTTATTCCATTTTAATATTTTTTTCTGTCTTAAAAAAAAATAATACATATATAATTTATATAATGTTACAATAAATATCATCCAATATATATATAAACAATTATAATAATTGAAATGAAAGTATACATTTATTTTGTTTTAAGCTATAATTAAGTATGAGCAATATTATTACATATACGTAATAGGAAAATCATATGAACAAAATTTCAGCAATCATTTTTCATCATACACTCTAATTATACATTACATATATTAATAAATATAAATGTTTTGCTTGTTCTATTGTTTATATTTAACATGTATATTAAAATAATTTGTTTAATATAACATTCCATAACAAGAATTTTTATTTAATATATTTTTCCATATATTTTTTTGTAAAGTCATACTTACGTACATCATGTATTGTTGATTAGTATTTAATTATGTCTCCACTCATTTCTGAATTAATGTATAAAATTTGGAATATGGGTATTTAATAAATAAAAAGAATAAAAAAACATAATAATAAAAATATAATTATTTTAAATTAATATATATAATAGTTTTTATATTATTATTTAATATATAAAAATTTTGATTATTACATAATGCATATCATTACTATTTAGGACTATTATCTCTATTTAATATAATACGAGAAAAAAAATATAATACTATCATTTTCTTTCCGTGGAATAAAAACATATATTTTCCCTAAATAATTAAATAATAAGCTCAAACTATACAGTTTATGTACAAATAACTATATAAAATTAATATATTTAAATATTCTTATATATTTTACAACTGTAGGAATATTGTAATCATTCGAAATTTTTCACTTAAATGATTTTTTTATATAAATATTATTTAATAACTATTATAAAAGTTAAACATAGAATTATCTGATATATAATTATATTTACTAATAAGATGGCAATATTGAAATGTAATAACATGGAAGATAACACTATATTATTTTTTCTTTTAAATATCGCTATATTTATGTTTTTTATATGGAAATTTAAACCTTACAATGATGTGGTATGTTATTTACTATTACAATTAATTTCACATTTTCTTACCCTCATTATTATTTAAATACTTCTGTTTTTATTGTTGTTCTTCTTATGATTATATTATTTATTCCATATCAATATGATATTTGTCTTACTATATCACTGATGAATACATATAAAGTAAATTATAGCATTAACATAAACAATTTAATTTTATTCTAAAATTAAGGATAATATTATTATTATTATTCCCCTATTCTCTTGCTATGTGCACAAACTATAAAATAATCTTTTCTTAATATTTTTAATATTAAGAAATGGTTAAATTCACCTGAATATTTTTTAAATTCTTAATTAAATTTAATAATATATTAAAATAAAATACTATAAAATTATTAATAATTTGTATATCTTATATAACCTCCAAATGCATAATTTATGAAAATTATGATAAATCAAAATATTATGTATTCAACATTTTTTGTATAACAGTATCCTATATACTAAATAATGAATCATGAACATGTAAATCATAAGCCCTGTACCCATAAACACATAATGGCTATACTAAAATAAAAATATTTTTTTTGAATATATAATTATTTTATAAATAACACCTAATCATTTTTTTATTATAATAGTATTATGTATATAATTATATTAAATTAGAAATGTTTATTTTTTAACATATTTATACAATTTCAATATTATTAAACTTTTTGTTATGTTTTAAATTTACGAGAAAATATAAAATTCTTAACTATAAATAATAGTAACAAAACTATATATTAGTTCAGCATAATTAAATAGAAACTCAATTATTTGATAATTTTGTATAATTGACTATTAAAGATAATTAATATATATGGTATGAAATATATTATATATTCTGAATTTTTTAATGCATAATAGTTTTTAATAAGAAATATAAAGCATATATTGGTGTTAATTTATATGTATATAAAGCATTCGTTGCAAATATAAATTTGAAAAGAGACCTTTTTATATATATTTTATTAAAATTACAGTATGTACAAAATTTTAAAATATATTATTTCTGATAAACAAGCATTATATTTTCCTTTAAAGGTACTTTTTTTAAATTCTACAACCTTAATTATTTCTATTATTACTTTAGTTTGAGTGTTATATTTCCAAAATATATTAAAGACTATGATAAACTTAAAACTACTTATCTATCATATTAGAACATACATGCAAGTTAGGAACGTTCAGAAAAATGTTTATTATTGTTTAATAACATGATATATGACGTAATTTTAAAAATATATGACTTATTTAATTTAAACGTAGACTTTATTTATATCAAATATAAATTACGATCAATAATAATATTAAAAAATATAGATGAATAATATTCAGTTAAAAGGTCATAAATAAACTAAAACATTTTAGCTGTACATATAATAAAACTGAGTATACATAAAATATCAGGTAATATATATACGTTAAAAAATTACCATAAAATAATTACTATATATGTGATAATCAAATAACATATTTTGGAAAAATTGGTTACATAAATTATAATATATTATATGAATGAATATAACATGCATATAATTATTTGTAAAAAAAATATGGTGAATTATATAATAATAAAATACATTATAAATAATATAAATAACAATAATTATCATATAAATATAATAAACATAATAATTTCATAAAAAAACTTTCAAAAAATAAAAAAATCTATATTTTAAAGTATTCCATAAATTTTAAAACCTAAAACCTAAACCCTAAGCTGTTACATAAAAATAAGCAAATAATTTTCATAATTTGAAGCAAATTTACGCATAATATGTTATTTTATATGTAATTAATTTAAACATATAAATATTGCATGCATAATTGGTAATAAATAACATTTATATAGAGACATACCATAAAAAATAAATACTATTACGATGATTAATTTAATAGTTATCCATATATGGAATATGCATTACATTAAGAATTATTGATAGAAGTAATAATATGATATCTATATATTTATTTTAGGCATTATAATTTAGTTAATACTTCTTTGCAGAAGGATCAATATTCTATAAAATTCATTTTAGTTTTCCTTTCTTTTAAATGTTCATATTTTACAACTTTTATCATTATGTATATAATGGATGCCATAATTATAAATGATAATGATAATAAAAATGTGAAATAAATATATAAAAATACCTTTGGTATATCTAAAATCATCAAAATACTACCAAATGCTTTCTTCGTATCCTGGGAATTTCTACGATCTTCTATAAAAATACGAACAGGGATATAGGCAGCAGATGCTATTTCTTGCGTCTCATATACCACAGTACTTTTAATCAAGTCTAACACAATAATAATAATACAAAATAATTGAAATAATGAATATAACACATCATAAAGTATATATTTCTTACATAATCTTTTTCTTACATTTTTATTATTAATATTATTTATCCTTTCCATTTTATCGAATATTTTTTTTCACAGTAACGATCAAATTTTCTTAATCCTTTCCTATTATAATATCTTTCCTTATAGTACTTCATTTAGATGTCCAAATCGTTTTTTCCATGTTTTTCTATTTCTTTATATTTTAACATATTCTGTTCTCTCTTTTTCTTAATTTCCCATTTTTTTTTCTTGGCTAATTCTTTTTCTCTCACTTCAGGAGTCTCATATTTTTTTAAAAAATCAAATTTTCCAATATTATATAATATTTGTGATAAGCATATAACCACTATAGTAAGAAATTCTACATTATTCAACTCTGTATATTTGCGGCATAAATTTGAATTGCATTTATGTGTTAAAATAATAACTAAAGTATAATATATAGAATGAACAGCAATCTTATGTATTTTTTTCCCAGTAAATTTATACAATATAATAGCAATTCTTCTACTTAATGGAATAACATGTATTATAGGGTAATCATTAAATAGAACTCTTTCTAATGTTTTATTCGTTATTTCATCTTTTGCTATATGTTTATCTAATTTTTCAGGTAGATCTAATAATAATTCTTCATCACATTCATCCAGAAATTTCATATCTTTGTATACAGAGTATATTTTATGGGAACCATTATTTATAGAATATTTTGGATTAAAATGTTTTAAATTAACTTATAAAGCTTCTTGTTTATATTTTTTTTGGAATATATTTTTAGCCTGTAAGTGTTCTTTTCTTGTAATATTAGTTTTATCAGCATTGAGTGTGTTAAAAATATATTTAGATAATACGCGCTAAATAGAGATATAATATATATTTATAAAATTTAATATATAGTTAAATATAAGGGTAAACTTTTATATATATATATTATTACATAATATATAAAATATTCATTTACATAATTAATATACTTCATCATCATAATGGTAGTATATACATAACAGAACTATGTGTGCAATAATTTTAATTGAAGTTATACACTTATTTTTTCCTCTCATATACTGTATATATTGCCATACTATAAATGAATTAAAATTTTATATTTCATACTAGATAAAGGAATAATAATTGTATACTTTATTAATATATATTAAAACCACCATACTATATTATAAATAGTTAAAATTACAGATATGTTTTATATATTAATATTTTTATCGAAACGGTATAAATTACAAGGTTGTTTTGATTTATGTTATTTAAAAATCCTATATATGAATAACTATATAGATTATTTTGTACTGATTTTTAAAATTAATTACATTTTCATTAATACATGGGAATAAAAGAATATATAAGTAAGAATTATTAAATATATACAAACATAAAATAAGGAATTCATATATATAAATAATATATTATAGATAAATTTTTTTATTCATAAATAAATGGAAATTGTCTGATGGAATTTTTTGTTTTTATTTATTATAATATATTTACTTTATTATTAATAAGAATTTATTGGGAGCGTAGTTTATGAATATCAACTGTTAGAGTACAATAAATATATCTTATTATATAAAAAATATTTGATATGCGAAACTGAAAATGCTTAACTTTTTACTTCATATGCTTTATCGTATTTTATCTACGACATATAATGATTAATACGATTATTAAATTACATATATATAATTGCTTAATTTTAGTATATTATTACTTCAATTGTACCTGCATAAATACTATTACAATTAGTACATTAAAATAATTTATATATATACATACATATGATTTTCTATTTTACAAATTATATTAGAAAAATGAAATAATTTGTATGAATGTCCTTAATATATTAGCATTATCATACGTCCATTAATGATATTATACCCAATGTCTTAGATATGTAAAAGTATAGGATCCTTAGTGGGAAATTTAGTTTCATGAGATTTAGTGTTCGCTGCGTAAATAAAACTTTTAGCTAAATAAAATCTTTATTTCATTGACATGCATAATGAGAATTTATAGTAATTCAATTTTCATCTCATAATTAATATTAAAAAATGATTTAATACAAAATAACAACTAAAATGAGTTTATATAACAATGTATATTAATGTAATATAGAACATGTATATATTTTAATCCCTTATAAAATGTAATACTAAAGCATTTATTTTATAGCATAGTTAATCCTTTTTCTTTCTAATTATACAATAATCTACTGTAATTTTAGATCTAACATCTGATATATATAATATTTATATTTTTTATAAGTATTATTTCAATGTTATTATGCAATGAATATTGCAAATTAGAAATTTTTGAATGTGAAAAAAAATGATTACAGCCATATTATTACATTTTACATATAAAAAAGTCTAATACTTGAAAATTTTTATGATGATTTGTTCTTGTAAATATTTTTTAATAATAATAGCCATTAATTATTTTACTTAAACCTTTTAATAAAACCCTAAAAAATATAAGCACAATTTCTTTTATGTACAGTTATTATTAAAAGTTTTTTCATTTAGAGTAAGATTTATTGAGTACATAAATTATTTTTTTATGAATATGTAAAAAAATTATGAAATAATTACTTTTATTATGTTTATTAAACCTGTTTTTTGATTCTTAAATTATATATGAATTA
>NW_021629193.1:9561-9718 GCF_002157705.1 Plasmodium gonderi
TTTTAATTTTAATTGTAACATATAAGAAGTAATTTATTATTTATTACTATAATTCTTACTTTAGTTATTTTGATAAAAAACCTAAATTACCCAATGATTCATTATATACAAGAACATAATTATGATATAAACTCATTTAAGTATATAAAATTTATAT
>NW_021629193.1:9756-16386 GCF_002157705.1 Plasmodium gonderi
ATAATTAAAAATATAATTAAAACACATAGAAAAATTTAAGTAGTATGATTTTTACAATTTTCATATTTTTCCCTCAAAAAAACTGCGCTGAATATGCTAAAGAAAATATATATATACATAATCATATTAACCTAGACCAAATGATACATATATCTTGGAGAGCACCATATATTTGACCATAAATGTAATAAAACTTTTTTTGTTGTTTTTTAAAGTTAACGTATTTTTTTATGCTTCATATGTACATTTATAAATATTTCAGTTATAACTGCATTAAAATTAACTACTATATTATTAAAAGTACTTATAAGTTGACATATAACATTAATGCATTTCTTTTTTCTAATGAAACTTAAGAAATATATATATTAGATTAATGAATAATTCATAGTATTATTTAGAAACTTATAATTTTTTATTTTATTTGGTTTATTTTATAGGAATTTCGTAATTAATTAAAATAAATAAATATATAAATGGAAACTAAATATTTTAATTTATGCACTTTTTTTAATTTATCATATTCAAAAATACGTAATATTGTAGCAAAAATTAATTTATAATGTAGGAATGACTTACGTATTGTTGTTTAGAAAAAAATTATGATAATTGCTCTATAATTCTAATGAAAACATTTACTATGATTTAGTAACTAAAATAAAAATGAATACTTTTCTTACATGAACAATTACTAATAGTTTATATATTGGACTTATTAGAGAGCAATAGGACTTATCATGTTTATATTAATAATATGATTTTCATTAAATTATAGTTTTATATTTTAGGCTAAATGATTTTCTTAGGTATAAATATTCTTGTACATTATTTCTGTTTTATATTTTTTTATTTAATTATTGCCAGTATTATGATATTTAAGGAAAAATAACATTTTTATCTAATTTTACAAATAATGCTAATTAAAAGAACATTTCCTTTTATATTTTACTTATGAGTATTCTAAAATTTTTAATTATATATTGCATTCATATTTCTACACGCTTGTTATTAGGCAGTCAAAAATGCATATTAACTGTTCATTTTTTATAATAATTTATGAGATTTTCCAAATAAATATACTTCTTATTAACATTTTCTCATTTAACCATAATTTAATGTGAAAAAATATGTATTTTTTATATGTTTTATTATATAAATATACACACAAATATCTTAGTATCATTGTATGAATATAAGATTTGAAATTTATTTATCATATGAATATTCTTTTAATGCTCCATGGTTTTATGATATATAATAAAACATTAAAAGAATAAATTTTTTCAGAAAAAAGCATATATAATATATATTATCGTTGCATTGATATTCTTCTTATGGAAGACTTATATCCAATGTTAACGATAAATCTTGATCTATTTCTTATTGTATAAGCAACATTAAATTCCTGTACTTATAATATTTTCTGTATGGAAAACATGCACTTGAAAATTATGCTTAAGAAAAAGATTTGTAATGTGTAAGAAACCTTTAAAACATAATTAACTATGCTTCTTTTTTTTTTTTATCGATTTTATTTGAAAATTATACAAAACTTGTCAAAAGTAAAAACTGTATAATTATTATGTGGAATATATATTTTACAGTGTAACTTATGAAGATAAAATAACTAACAATATTAGAACATTTATATTGTTCTATTTATTTTTCTTATAAGAATGTAATATAAAAAATACAAACCTTAAAAAAAAGATGAATTTTCATTGTTTAAATAAGTGTATAATCAAATTTTACTCTCCATATATAATTGATTGAAAATTAAAAATGACAAAGGGATTATTTTCATAATTAAATAAACAGTGATTATATTATATTTATATAATATTCATGAGAAATCTCTTTTTCTCAACATAAAATGTAGAATTAAGCATTTTACATAAAAAAGAGTAGCATAAAACTATTTATATTTTCTGTACAATTTAATATAACGTATAAGCTGTATTTACTATGAATTTATTTCTTTTAATAAAACTAAATGTACATTTATTATAAAGCACTATAATTATTAAATTATATTTTATATGATTCTACTTATTTAAATAGGCTTTAATATATTCTCAAAGCAATCAAATTGTTCTTAATGATATTAATATATAATATATTTTTATAGGTAATTGCATTATTATATTAGTGTTTATTTCTTATAGCGTCACTACAATAATATATTTTGTAATAATTATTTTATTTGAAGAAAATATTTTAAGCATTTTGAGAGATTTCAGTAAATAATATTATCTTTTTTACTATATACAAATATATATTAATTACGTAAACAATTTACATCTCAATATTATCTGCTATGTAATATATTTAACATGCATTATCATAACATTATATTATTTATTAAATATTTAATGTAAAATGATATTTGATGATGTATTGAATGATTTATCAACTTATGCTATTCTTATAATAATTTGTAGGTCTTAGATTATGAGTAATGATCCATTAATGCCACATTTATTGGCTCACATTGTTTTGTATGTTTAATTAATAAACAAAATAATGAATAATTGTGCAAAAAATATAAAACAATTTTAAAAATAAATATATATGTAGTGAAAATATTTTTCATATATTATTAATAAAAATTTGTTGTAGTATTTGAAGACTTGATCTAAAAAGAAGAATTTCAATTATACACCACAATAAATTAATTCAATGTAAAGATAATATAGCTGTATAATAAACCATAATTTAATGTAATATATTATCTCGAAATTATGGTAACATAGTTTTAATAAAAATGTTTTATGTAATATTTATAATGACGTATATATAATTGTTTTAAATTTTATAGTTCTTTAGAGAATTCCTTAATTATATTTTCAGTAAATTCCTTTATATGATACTTATACAAACACCTGAAAATAATTTAGCATAATAATTATTATTATAAATTAATTATTCATAAAAGAATTCAGAATTATTATGTGAAATTTTTAAATTAGCAACACATTTTATTAGTTGTGCGCTTATAGATTTTATGTGATATTTATTTATGCCATAAATTATGCAAACTACAAAAATTGGGGTTTATTTTTTGTAAAATTTTATATTATTTTAATTCCTAATTTTTAGCTCTTTTCACACATCCTGATATACATGTGCTTAAATTTAGTATCTACTTGTTATTTATTATGTTTTTTCTTAATTCTGAAAAATAATACAAAAATTTAGGCTGAACATGTGTTGAAATGCTTTGTTTTTGCATTCACATCCAACATAATATTCTCTAATTTCTGAACATGTATTTATGAATATATGAAAATTTAGTGTAATATTTTTAATATATATTTGACTGAATTTATATGATAAATATATTTCTCCCTTACAGAAGATTAATTATTCAAGATATTTGATAAATAAATTATTATTAATTACTCACTTTTAATATTTACACACTGTTTTTATATTTATACATATGATGCGTAACAGTTCCGTGTTATGACAATTTTATCTATAGATTCCTAGAAATATAGGATAAAATTTAGAAAAAACAAGTCAGAATCATAAATTCAAATAAAAATAACTATATAATAAGAATCATATATTCTATATTTTTTTCAAATGTAAGATTCTTATCTATAATACATAAAACTTATATAATCCATACGAATAGTTCTATATCCTTTAGACACTTTATAAAGTGTTAATTATGAATTAAAATTTGTGTGACCAACAATTCTCTATTTCTTATATATTTCATATTACCAAAGGTTCATATAACTATATTTAAGTAAATTTGTGTACATATATTAATGTTAAACATTTTCCCTTTTAAATAGTTTTATCACATTGGGGATAAAAAATCTAATTTCATTATTTGATATTATATGCCTGATTCTTAATTTTTTCGAAAACTTTTCTGTACACTTAAATTTATTTAATTTACTCCTTAATTTATTAAATGCTTTCATCAATCGTATTTGCTCAATCTTCCGAAATGATTTTTTTTTAGACTATATATAATTCAATTTATTAAAGGATTATATATTTTATCATTTAATATTTTTGAAAAATTAATAAGGCGGAAAATATTTATCATGTTCTATATTAGATTCAGAAATTGCATATGCTTTTACTAAGATATACTGTATTATTACTATATAACAATCTCATGTATTGTTATCCATTAATAAAGGAGCATTTAATGTTATTTTTAGGCAAAGGTGTTTTTCTATACGTATTATTTATATATATGTATTATATTTTGTATTTCATTTAAATATAAGATAAAAAAATGGATTTATTTTATATATATATTCACTATATCTCTGTACAAATTTCGATTTATTCCAATAAAAATTAATTTTATTCTTATATAATCCTAAACATTAATAAATAATCGCAATTCTATAATTATGATAATGAAATATTTCTATAATACCACAATTTCTGTGAAAAATATGCTTAATAAATTCTGTGTTAATTGAGAAATTAAAAGAAAAAATTAGTAGTAATAACTATGGTAACACTAATATAGTAAAATACATAATTTTTTGAATGTGTTATAATTTATAATTAATATAAATTTACATAATTATAAAAAATTATCTTTATAATTTTAATGATGGTTATTTATTAATTTTATAAAAATTTAATATAAAATAATTTTTACATCCAAAAATGTCTTTTTGAGTGTATGTAGTGACTTTTGGATAATGCTTACTATACCTTAGTGATGTAATTTATGCTATATAATTATATTAATCATATTAAATATGAATGTTTTATTAAGTTAATATGAGAAATTTATATTAAATAAATATATATATTATTAAACATAATTAAATCATAGTAATATATTTAATATGATTCTGAATTCTTATATCTTCAATGAAATCTATGAAATAAGATTGATAATATACAATACTATAAATCATTTTCCTATAAACTTAGCACATATAATTCAAATTTATATAAGTACAAAAAAATATATGTATATATAACAATATATATATTGTCATATATTCTGGGTTAATGTTTATTAAAAATTATTTGAATTATATTAAAAAGTAGATTATTTTTTGAATTAAACTATTATAGAATTATTAAAATTTTATAATTCTATATACAACAAATTATAAAACATTAAGGATAAAAAATTACATATGCATTATATGCAATGAAAAAATTATTATTATTTATTGCATGCGAATATTAATAATATTGTATAAATTCTACTGAAATAACATTTTGTTATTTAATAAAAACTCTCTTAATGTATAAGTTAGATATACCAAGAATTAATCAAAAAAATATATTTAATATTTCTCCAATAACTATTTTTATTTAAAATTAAATTTAAAATTAATGATATATATTAAACATAAAAGAGATTTAAATAAATTTTAATATATGCATTGTTAATATAATGTAATTTTAATAAACATTATAGTAAAATTACTATAACTAGAACCAAAAAATATATGCGCTGATCACTAAATATTAATTCATAAATTATGTATCCAATATAATTGGAACGATATAAATTTATATCCTATAAAAAATTATTTAGATTACAATGTTTTTATTATCTAAATTGAGCAATATTTGCATAGTTTAATTTTTATTAGACATTAAAATAAATAGAAAACACAAATAACGTTTGTAAATATTAAAAAATATATTACAATATATATGTTGTATATATAACACTGATTTTAACAATACAACACAAAAATTCTTTTATTTAAAAAAAGAAGGGTTTTTTTTTATATCAATTTAGATATATAAAAAACTATGGGTAACACCTTAACTCTGAACAAGGACGTATAATTTATTTATTATTATAATTTTAATCACTGTTTAATATTTTCATAATATCGTTATCTGTAATGATGAAGTACGTATTTTATACGTCAAAACGTTAATTTAAAATATGATGTATATTATAATTTTTAAATTTAGTATGATTTTAAGGATATATTTCCCAAATGTCGGAATGAGTATAATGGTGCTACTGTAATTGAAAAAAAACGAATCATGTAATTTATATTTAGGATTGTGGAGAAAAATAAGTGAATAAGTAGCAAATTTCAATCCCATTTTTACACTAGATTGTCAAGATATTTGTCCTATTTAGATCATATAAAGGATAATGGCTATAATAATAAAAAACAACACTGTACATATTTTAGGTACAAGCTAACTGAAGCATTGAATTTAATAAATCATGAATCTAATGGTCTAAATGAATTTTACAATAAAATGATAACAGTAAATAAAGTAGAAGGAAGAAAGATAAATGATATATGCCAAAACCATTTTGATGATCTTGATGAAGTTACATATTAGATAATGACAAGAATTACGAACTATACTATAATTTTGGAATGTTAAAACAACATAAATATTGCACTTTTTCTCAAGAATGTTCTAATATCTATAGAGAACATTTGAAAATATCAGAAAAAGTGAATAACAAGAGTTTTTCTAATTTACTTGAAACATTTAGAGGGGAATATAACAGGCACATGAACTCTACCTTAGAATGTCCAGATGTCCCTAGAGTCCTATATTCCTATTATGGAAGATATATTCAAAAGGTTTTTATAGGATCATTTGTTGTGATGATTTCTATAATAATTATTTTATTTATATTATATA
>NW_021629193.1:16414-16981 GCF_002157705.1 Plasmodium gonderi
AATTTATTATATGAATTATTATATAATTAAAATTTCAATTAAATGAATTATTCATAAAAATATAAGCTAATATTTAAATAATCAGTATATCCATTATGAGTCATACATACATCCAATTGTAAGGAATCTAAGAAGTCATTGGCAAAACATAAAAGTACTTAAAATAAATAATTCGTTTGAAACAGAATACAAAATTTTAACTGAAAAATATTATATAATACTGTAGAATAATAATAAACTTATAATTAAAATTAATGAATAACGCTTATAACATTTAAAATAATATATCGAAATAAAAAGGTATTATTTTTCAAGAAGAACAAAAAGAAATACGAATATAAATATATCAAAATAATGATAAAATAATAAATTTATTTCAAAAAATTAATATAATCCTATGTAGTAAATTAAATATAGTTTAAAAAGTTTTGCAATTATGTGAGTTGCGATTATAATCATTATGTAATTTATTATTTAGTGAAGTAAACATATATTAAAATATATTAGAACTTGCATTAAATAGATATTATCATATTTACATAATCAAAATATATTAATATTTTTATA
>NW_021629193.1:17005-17152 GCF_002157705.1 Plasmodium gonderi
ATATAATAAAATATAAATATAGGATAACATAAAATTTAACGCAATAAAACCATATTATCCATAAGAAAGAAAACTTCTAAATTGAACTATTATATAATATTTGCTGAACGTATATATATTTTAAAGGTAATATATATATATATATAT
>NW_021629194.1:0-10900 GCF_002157705.1 Plasmodium gonderi
TTATAGTTGTAATTTAATATATTGATTCAAATAATACCTCATATATAAGAAATTAAATATATCAATAATTAGTGTAGTATAGACATTTGTCTATCAAAATCCAACATATATACATAATATCCATATATGTACATTTATCAAGGATGTACATTAGATATATTTTAATAATTTCTATAAAATATCCATTTAATATTCTAACGATTACAATTTTCATTCGTTTATTTTGTAATGGTTTCTGTGTAATATCTTTTTCATTTGAAAAATGAATGCATTAATGCATATATTGTATATATATATAATATGTATTCATTTAATCTATATATATATGATAGAAATAAAAAAAATCTATAAAATAAGAAAAAAAAAAGTAACAATCCTTATTTAAAAAAAAAAATAAAATAAGGAAATGAAGTTATGTACAGTATGAGCTAATCAGAAAAAAAATTAAATATAAACGCTTAAATAATCAATTGATTCATATATTTCTGAATAATTTCAAAATTTTACTTATTCATGTATTCATAAGTAACTATGATATTATTTACCTTCATGCTCATAATGTACTGTATGGTCCGATTTTATAAATTATCGCATATACATAAATAGTTAATTGTTTTATTTCAAGGAATATTATTTAATAATGTTTTCTTATACTTTACATAAAAAATTATTCAAATATATATAATGGTATGCTTGTTATGTATTTTTGGAATTTTAATATAATTATGCCATACTATCCTCTAAAGAATTGTATTATAAGAAAAATCATTCTTTATGTCTTTTACACAACCATTTAATATAATTGTGTTGTTTATAATGTGAGGTTTTTCTATACTTTAAATATGTTGATAAATATAAAAATTAACAAAATTTAAAATATTTTTCCAATGTTTTCAATATTATTATAAATATAATTGGCACGTACCCCGATTATAAGAATGATTTTCAATCATGCGTATTTTTCTTTTATTAACAATATTAATAAATGTGCCCATAAATAAATTAAATAAATGAATAACTATTTATATTCCTTAAGAAAAAATCATTATTAGAAACTAAAAAAATACATGTGATAACCCAATTTATTCTCAACACAAATGGTAGAATACTAAAATAAATATATATTACCCCTATGAATTTCAATAAATTCATTTATATATTTATATGAATATAGGAAATAATATTAATATTATTTAATTTGTTAAATGATACATACCCATATGTTTACACTGCGAATATCACAGTTTATGAAATTACATAGTATATAGGAAACATGATTTATCACGCATATACAACAATAATTATAGCTAATCTATATTAATTAATTAAAATACAAATGAGGGTATATATTTTTAATATAAAAACAAGATTAATGTATATATGGATTTCAGCTTTGTATAAATAGATATAATATATAATGTATATATCTTAATTTATAAATGATACTATATTTTATATAATAAATTATATATTTAACACTAATAGTAATATTAATATATTTAAAAATATATTTATCTACAAGAAAATTTATCTTCATATATATTCTACCTTGTTTATTTATGCACATATTTTATTTTTTATTGGGATATAAATATTAATTAATTAAAATATGAAAGATAGTATTATATAAATACTTTTTACAGCTATATGATAAATTCCTCAAAAATTGTGAAAATAAAAAATAAATCTCTAATATCTATTAAAATCATTACCATTTTTGCATTAAACCCTTTTACATTGTTTTCAATAGCACAACATTTTAAGAGGTCAATAATACTGGAAATATTAATCCATGAATGAGATCAATAAAAAAAAATAAAAATTAAATGATCGTGAATGACATATGTATGAAATATATTTTAAAGTAAAATATTTACTATTCTAGGATATTTACATCTTAAGATATATATAACAAAAATTATATATACATATATTTTCTAATACCAATATAACTAACATAATCCCCTGTTTTTAATAACCAAAATAAAATTATTTAAATGTATGAATTATATAATAAATAATATATGTGCTATGAATACGTAAATATTTATTAATTTCGCATTATATAGTATTTCATTGTACAGATTTTTCAAAATAATGTGTTTACATATTCATTATTTTATTACTCATAAATTATTTCAACATAATTACATATAATATATGAGGACTATAAATTGCAGTAAAATTAAAGTACCGAATATATATGATTTGTTAATTTTACTATATTTAAACGGGAAATTAACAAGTTATTTATATTTATAAAAAAAATATATATTTATATTTTTTTAAAATAATATGTATTTATAATTAATAGTATTCTTTTATTATTTTTTTTAATAAATGATATTCCTAATGTAGCGTAGGTATATGTTTTTATAATTCACGTAATAAATGAGTATTAATTGAATTAAAAAAAAATCACCTCTTTTTAGTTAGATGGTAGATAATATATAATAATTTCTTCGCAACATTGTATATTATTTTTATATGTCATCTAATGTGCATATATTAAGGTTTAATCGTTCTTCAGTTTTATCAATTCTCTGTATTTGTTAAGTAAAGTAAAAATATGTATATGTGGATCTTATTTAAATAACTTTAATTACAATTAATATATTTACTATATAACCTGTTCACATAGACACCATATTTTGTATTATATTAAAGTAAAATATTTGATTTATTAATGTGAATAATATTAAAATTGATCTATTGTATAATGCATAAGACGGGATTACACAAACATATATATAATATTAAATAAAAAACCTTTTCCATGTACTTAATATGAAGAATACATTTATTAGTTGAATTTAGAAGAAAAGAACACTATGTTATAAATTTATATGCATATGTGCTTAACATGTTATTCTCATTATATATAAAAAAAAATATTAATAAATATGACGTAATAATCATGACATAATGTATGATTAAATAATATTTAACATTAAAATTTACACATCCTACAAGTATGTGTAATGATATTAGAATTTGATTCTAAATATACATTATATTTTACGGAAAATGTGCAATTAAAAATTTATTTTAATTTATGTGTAATATATTTTGTACTTGTTTAATTGAAATCTACTTCCATAATATAATTATTTTTATTTTATGTTATTTTTCAATACTGATGATATCATTTATCTACACATTTATTAAAATAATTTTAGAATTCTTATATCATATAATTTTATTTTCATGATTAAGGACATAAATTAAAAAATATCTTTTGCTATTTACAATTCCTCTCATTGCACATATTTTTTCCATTTTAATATCTTTTTTTGTCTTAAAAAAAGACTAATATATATGTAATGTATATAATATTACGATAAATATCCTTTAATATATATATCAAAAATGATAAGAATTAAAATAAAAATATACATTTATTTATTTTAAGCTATAATTAAGTATAAGCAATAATATTATATATATGTAATAGAAAAATCATATGAAACACAATTTCAGCAATAATTTTTCACCTTACTTTTTAATTATGCATTACATATTTTTATAAAAATAAACGCATTATTTCTTCTATTGTTTATATTTGTCATGAATATTCAAATAATTATTTTAATATAACATTCCATAATATCAATTTTTTTTAATATATTTCTACTTATATTTTTTTTTAAATGCATGCATACGCACATCAGGATTTCTTAGTTAGTATTTGTTTATATGTCTGTACACATTTTTCTATTATAGTAATAAATTTGGACCATGTGTATTTAATAATAAAAAAAATAAAAACACATAACAATAAAAATACAATTATCTGAAATTAATATATAATAATATTTATATTATAATTTACTATATAGAAAATTTGATTATTACATAATGAATATCTTTCCTATTTAGGACGCTTGTCTCTATTTAATATAATACGAGAAAAAAAATATAACATTGCCATTTTTATTCCGTGGAATAAGAACATATATTTTCTATAAATGTATAATTAATGATTCCAAGCAATACAATTTATGTACAAATAACTATACACCATTAATATAATTAAATACTCTATTATATTTTACAACTATAGAGATATTGTAAACAATTGAACTTTTTCAATTTTATGTGTTCTTTATATTAATATCATTTAATAACTATTACAAAAAGATAAAAATAGAACTATTTGATAAATAATGATATTTACTATATAGATGGCAATATTGAAGAGTAATAACATGAAAGGAAACACTAAATTATTTATTCTTTTACATATCCTTATATTTTTGTTATTAATATGGAAATTTAAACATTATAATAGTGTGGTATGTTATTTGCTATTACAATTAATAGTAGATATTCTTACGCTCATTATTACTTACATTCTTATGTTCTAATTGATGTTACTATAATGATTATAGTATTTACTACATATCATTATTATATTTATCTTACTATATCATTGATGAATACTTAGAAAGAAAAAAATTGCATTAACATAAACAATTTAATCTATTGCTAAAATTAAAGATAATATTAATATTATTATCCCTATTCTCTTGCAATGTTCAAAAAAAAATATATATTTCATAATATTTTTATTAGAAAGAAATAATTAAATTTATCTGAATAAGTTTCAAATTCTTAATTAAATTTAATAATATATTAAAATAAAATACTCTAAAATTATTAATAATTTGCATATCTTCATTAACCTCAAATTGTATAATTTATGAAAATTATGATAATTCAAAATATTATGTTGACAACATTTTTTTATAACAATTTCCTATATAGTAAATCATGAACACGTGAATTATAAAACCCGTGCCCATAAAAGCATAATAGCTATAATAGAATGAAAATATTATATTGTGAATATATAGTTCATTGTATATATAACAACTAATTATTTTATTATAATAGTATAATATATATTAAATTAGAGATGTTTATTTTTTAACATATTTATATAATTTCATTATTATTAATCTTTTTGTTATGTTTTAAATTTACGTGAAAAAATATATTTCTGAACTATAAATAATATTAATAAAGCTATTTATTTGATGAGCATAATTAAATAGAAGCACAAATATTTAATAATTTTATATAATCGATTATTTAAGATATTTAAAACATACTGTAAGAAATATATTATATATTCTAAATTTTTTAATGCAAAATAATTTTGTATAAAAAATATAAAGCATAGACCTGTGTTAATTTATATATATATAATTCATTGGTTGCAACTATGGATGTGAATAGAGACCTTTTATTATACATTTTATTTAAATTACAATATGTACAATATTTAAGAATATGCTTTTTTTGACAAAAAAGCATTATATTTTCCCGTAAGGTAATTTTTATAAATTCTGCAATTTTAAGTATTTCTATTTTTGCTTCAGTTTTAATGATATATATCCAAAATAAATTAAAGGTTATAATAAACATAAAACTACTTATCTATCATATTAGAACATACATGCAAAGATAGGAACGTTCATAAAAATGTTTATTGAAGTATAAAGACATAATATATGACATAATTTTAAAAATATTTGACTCCTTTTATTTAATCCTAGACTTTATTTACATTATATTTATAACATCATTCATAATAATAGTAAAAAAAATTAGTTGAATAATATTCAGATATAAGTTCAAAGATAAACTATAACATTTCAGCTGTACATATGTTAAAACTGAGTATACATACAATATAAGATAACATCTATACGTAAAATAGTTATCGTAAAATTATTACTATAGATGTTATAATCGAATAAAATATTTTGAAAAAAATACGTTACCTATATTATAGGAATTAACATAACATACATATAAATATTTGTTTAAAAATATGGTGAATTATATAATAATAAAATACGTTATAAATAATATATAAAAAAATAATTATCATGTAAATATAATAGTCATAATAGTTTCATAAAAAAACATTCAATAATTAAAAAAATCTGTATTTTATTCTATTCCATAAATTCTAAACCATAAACTGTTACATAAAAGTAAGCAAATAATTTTCATAATGTAAAGGATATTCACACATAATAATTTATTTTATGTGAAATTAATTTAAAAATATAAATATTTCATGCATAAATAGAAACAAATAGCATTTATATAGAGACATACCATAAAAAATAAATACTATTACGATGATTCATTTGATATTTATACAAATGTGGAATATACATTACATTAAGAAAAATTTATATATATATTCATACGATAACTCTCTATATTTCTTTTAAGCATTAAAATTTAGTTAACACTTCTTTGCAGAAGGAAAAATATTCAATAAAATTCATTTTAACTTTCCTTCGTTTTAAATGTTCATATTTTACAATTTTTATCATTACGTATATAATGGACACCATAAATATAAATGATAATAAAAATGTGATATAAATATAAAAAAATTCCTTTGATATATTTAAAGTCTTCAAAATACTACCAAATCCATAATAAAGAATTCCGTCTTTACTAACATTATGAGTATGATTTTTATTAACACCCTTGCAAATAACACTATAACCTTCTGCATAAACGTCATAAATCACACTACTTTTAACCAAGTCTAACACAGGAATAATGATACCAAATAATTGAAATAATAAGTATGACATACCAAAAAGTATATATTTCTTACACACTCTTTTTCTTACATTTTTATTATTAATATTATATATCTTTTCGATTTTATCGAATATTTTTTTTTCACAGTAACAGTCAAACTTTCCTAATACTTTCCTACTATAATATCTTTGCTTATAGTACTTCATGTAAGTGTCCAAATCGTTTATTCCATGTTTTTCTATTTCTTTATATTTTAACACATTCTGTTCTCTCTTTTTTTTAATTTCCCATTTTTTTTCCTTGGCTAATTCTTTTTCTCTCATTTCAGGAGTCTCATATTTTTTTAAAAAATCAAATTTTCCGATATTATATAATACTTGTGATAAACATATAACCACTATAGTAAGAAATGCTACATTATTTAACTCTGTATATTTACCATATAAATTTGAATTACATTTATGTGTTAAAATAATAACTAAAGAATTATATGTAGAATGAACAGCAATCTCATGTATTTTTTTCTCAGTAAAATCATACAATATAGTAGCAATTCTTCTGCTTAATGGAATAACATGGATTATAGGATAATCTTTAAATAGGGCTCTTTCTAATGTTTTATTCGTTATTTCATCTTTTACTACATGTTTATCTAATTTTTCAGGTAGATCTAATAATAATTCTTCAACACATTCATTAAGCAATTTCATATCTTTGTATATAGAGGATATTTTATGGCAACCATTGTTTATAGTATATTTTGGGTTAAAAAGTTTTAAATTAACTTTTAAAACTTCTTGTTTATATTTGCTTTGAAATATCTTTATAGCCAGTATGCGATCATTTCTTGTAATATAAGTATTATCAGCATTAAATGCGTTAAAAAAATATTTAGAAAATATGCCCTACATAAAGATATATTATATATTTATATAATATATGGTTAAATATAAGGGTAATTTTTTTTTTATATATAAATAATATTACATAAAATTTACATTATTCATATATATAACTAATATACTTCATCTTCATAATAATGGTATATACATAAGAGAACTTTGAATGCAATAATTTTAATAGAAGTTGTAAACTTATTTATTCTCCTCATATTCTATATATATTGCCATACTATAAATCAATTAAAATTTTATATTTCATACATTATAAAAGAATAATAATTGTATTATTTATTAATATATATTAAAAGCAGTTTACTATATTAAAAATAGTTAAAATTACACATGTATTTTAAATACTAATATTTTTATCGTAACGATATAAATTA
Organism: Plasmodium gonderi; assembly: GCF_002157705.1. Classification (NCBI taxonomy): domain Eukaryota; phylum Apicomplexa; class Aconoidasida; order Haemosporida; family Plasmodiidae; genus Plasmodium; species Plasmodium gonderi. The sequence continues at coordinate 7,865 of NW_021629194.1, forward strand.
CAAGGATATTTTGATTTATGTTATGTAAGAATCATATATGTCAATTAATATATAGAATATTTTGTAATTATTCTTAAAATTATTTACATTTTTATTAATATATGCGTATATATAAATACATAAGGAAGAAGTATTACTTATATAAAAACATAAGATAAGGAATTCACATATATAAATAATATATTATAGATAAATTTTTTAATTCATAATAGAATGCAAAATGTCTGATAAAATTCTTTGTTTTTATTTATTAAAATATATTTACTCCATTCTCTATAAGAATTTGTTATGAGTGTACTTTATGAATATCAATTGTTAGAGTACAAATAATTATACATTATTATATAAAAAATATTGATATGCGAAGATGAAAAATCTTAACTTTTTATTTCATATGCTTTAGCGTATTTGAGCTACGACGTATAATGATTATTACGATTATTAAATTACATATATATAATTGTTTAATTTTAATATATTATTGCTTCAATTATACCTTCATGAATAGTGTAACTTTTCGTATATTAAAATAGCTTATAAATATACATATATGCTATATTCTCTTATACAAACTATATTAGAAAAATGAAATAATTTATAAGAATGTTCTTATTTTATTGACATTAACATAATTACATTAATAATATTATACTCGTGTTTTTAAGTATAAAAATATATGTTTCTGAAGGGAAAAATTTATTTTTATGAGAATTACTTTAAGCCTTTTAAATAATAATTTTACCTAAATAAAATTTTAATTCTATTGATATGCATAATGATAATTTATGCTAATTCAATTAAAATCCAATAATTAATATTTAAAAATGATTTAATACAAATTAACAAGTGAAATGAGTTTATTTTCCAATTTATATTAATGTTAAAATAGAAAATGTATATATTTTAATACCTTTAAAAATGTGGTCCTAATGCATTAATTTTAGAACACATTGAATTCATTTTTATTTTTATTATACATTATTAAAGTGTAGTTTTAGATCTAACATCTGATATATATGATATTTATATTTTTTATGAGTATTATATCAATGTTACTATGCAATGAATATTTCAAATAAAAATTTTTAAATATGAAATTAAATAATTACAGCCATATTTATTACGTTTCATATATAAAAATATATAAGACATGAAAATTTTTATGAAGACTTGTACTTATAAAATTTTTTTTTTTTTAATAATCATTAATTATTTTACTTAATCTATTTATTAAAACCCAAAAAAATATAAGCACAATTTCTCTTATGTACCGTCATTTGTCAAAAAATATATATTTAGTGTAAATTTTATACAGTATACAAACTATTTAATTATCGAAGTATAAAAAAATTGTGAAATAATTGTGTTATATTTATTAAACCTGGATTTTGATTCATAAATTATGTATGAATTAAATATTTTGTTTTATTCATAATGTATATTTTTTTCATCGATGTATTTTATATTTTGAATACATTTCGTTTTCTTAAATATGGTTTTATATTTAATTGTAACATATAATAAGTAATTTTTTATATATTATTATAATTCCTTCATTAGTGATTTTGATAGAACATAAATTACCCCATTATTCAATATATACCAGAAAACAATTATGATATAAACTCAATTAATTATATGCAAATGATATATATATTGTAATCCTTTTTCTTTATTAATTTTTGATAATTAAAAATAAAATTCAAAGCACATAAGCATATTTACGTAAGATATATTTAATAATATTCATATTTTATGCTAAAAATATGAGAAATTAATAAATAAAAGTAGATATATATATATATACACCTAATTAAATTAAGAGAGACCAAATGATATAGATATGTACGAAAACACGAAAATATTTTACACAAATATATCTAATTCTTTTTCTTTTGTTCTTTTCCACTAAAGTATTTTTTGTATAATTTTTTTCACCTTTTATATATATTTCAGTTATAGCTACCTTAGAATTATCCCTTATACTATTAAGAGCACGTATATATAGATAATATATATGAGTTTATTTTCTTGTTCTAAAGGAATATAATTAATCCATATTTTAGTTTAACTAACAATTCATTGTATTATTTAGAACATTATAATAGATTATTGTATTCGCTTCATTTGATAAGAGATTCCTAATTAAGTTAAATAAATAATTATAAACTACACAATTTAATGTATTTGCATCTTTAAATTAGTCACATCCTAATATAAATTACATGCTGCCTAAAATTAGTGATATAATGTAAGGAAAACATTCTTATTATTGTCTAGGAATAAAATTATAAAAATTACTCCATAATTATAATCAAAACCATATGTATGATTTAGTAAATAACGAAAAAACTAATACTTATCTTATAAAGCTAATTAATAATACCTTAATTATAGGGCTTTATAGAAAGCAAAAACATTTATCATTATATTAATAATATCCTTTTCATTATATTATAGTTTTATATTCACAAATTTCAGATATAAATGTTTCTGAATTATAAATATTCTTGTAAATAATGGCTGTTTTATATTTTTTTATTCAATTATTACCAATATAATTATATTTAATGAAATATATCATTATTATATAATTTTACAAATGATACTATTTATGATGCAATTCCCTTTTATATTTAACTAATTAATATTCTAAATATTTTCATCATATATTTCATTCATATACCGATACGCATGTTAATAGACAGAAAAAATTGCATATTAACTGTTCTTTTTTTATATTAATTTATATATTTTAGTAAATAAATACACTTCTTATTACCAGTGTTCATAGATTAAGGTTCAGGTTTAGGGGGTAGGATTCAGTATTCAAAGTTTAGTGTTTTATTAATTTATACATAAATATGTATTTACTCTACAGATTAATTAGTCTCTTGAAAAATATATTCTATGACCTCTTCGTTATTTCATTTTATATATGCTTTACTACTTCCGAATATGTCATCTAAAGAACCATAACCTATCTTTTTCTTATCATTCTACTTAAATACAATTAAAAGGATATCATAACAAATA
>NW_021629195.1:0-4101 GCF_002157705.1 Plasmodium gonderi
TTCCAAAATTATCTCAAGAACTAGAGAAAAAAAATTGATATAGTTGTGTACAGTATTCTCGTGTTTTCGTACACGCATATATAATTTGGTTTCTCCTAATTTATTTGGGTATACATATATATATTTTTACTTTTAATTATTCAGTTCACATTTTTTGAGCACAAAATATAAATACTATAAAATATATATTATGTAAACTTGTGTATTTGTTTTGAATTTTTTTTTTTAATTATAAAAAATTAATAAAAAAAAAGAATGATTATATATATATCAATTCTTCATACCAAATTGAGTTTATATCATAAATTTATTCTGATATACATTGAATCATTGGATAATTTAGATTTTTATCAAAATCATTAATGTAAGAATTGTTATAATAAATAAAAATTTACTTCTTACATGTAACAATTAAAATTAAAACCATATTTAAATAAACGAAATCCATTTAAAATAAAATATATATCGATGAAAAAAATATGCATTATTAATAAATTATATCATTTAATTCTTATATAATTTATGAATCAAATAACAAGTTTAATAAATATAACAAAATTAATTATTTTATGATTTTTTTATATTTTGATGATAAAATAATTTATGTACTCAATAAATTTTACACTAAATGTGTATCTTTTGACAAATGATGTTAAATAAAAGAAATTTTGCATATATGTTTTTGAATTTTATTAAAAAGTATAAGTAAAAAAATTAATGGTTATTAAATAAAAAATTTTTATGAGAACAAATCATCTTAAAAATTTTCAAATGTTAGACATTTTTATATATACAATGTAATAAATATGCCTGCAATAATTTTATTTCACATTCAAAAATTTTTATTTGGATTATTCATTGCATAATAACATAGAAATAATATTCATTAAAAATATAAATATTATATATATAAGACGTTAAATCTAAAACTATAATTGAATAATATATAATAAAAAAGAAAATGAATTCATTATGTTCTAAAATTAATGCTTTAGGAATACTTTAATAAAGGGATTAAAATATATACATGTTCTATTTTAAGATTAATCTACATTGGTAAATAAAATCGTTTCAGTTGTTAATTTGTATTAGGTCTTTTTTAAATAATAATTATGGGATTTTAATCGAATTCGTATAAATTATCATTATGCATATCAATAGAATTAAAATTTTATTTAGATAAAAGTTTTTTTTATGCAGCGAACACTAAAACTCATAAAAATATAATTTTCCATTCCAAATCTTATATTTTTACATAATTAAGACATTGAGTATAATATTATTAATGCACGTGTGATAATGTCAATATAATAAGAACATTCATACAAATTATTTCATTTTTCTAATATAGTTTGCATAAGAGAATATAGCATATATATATTTATAAATTATTTAAATATACACAAAGTTACACTAGTCATGTAGGTACAATTGATGTAATATTATACTGAAATTAAATAATTATACATATGTAACATACTAATCGTACTAATCATTATATGTGAAGATAAAATGCGTTAGAACATATGAAATTAAAAGTTAAGAAATTTAATGTTCGCACATCAATATTCTTTATATAATAAGATATATTTTTTGTGTTCTAAAAATTGATATTCATAAATTATTATCCTAATAAACTCTTATAGTAAAATGAGTAAACTTATTTTAATAAATAAAAATAAAAAGCATACCATAAGACATTTTTGATTCTATTATGAATAAATTAAATTATCCATAATATATTATTTATATATATGAATTTTTTTTCTTATGTTTGAATATATTAAATAATTCTTCCTTCTGTATTTTTTTATTTTCTTGTATTAATGGAAATGTAAATAATTTTAAAATTCATCAGAAAATAATCTATATAGTAATTTATATATATAAGATGTTTTCATTACTTAATTCACAATAACCTTGTAATTTATATTGTTTCAATAAAAATATTAATATACAAAACAAATGTGTAATTTTAACTATTATTTAATATAGTAAATTGAGTTTAATATATATTAATATATTATACAATTATTATTCTTTTATCTTGTATGAAATATAAAATTTTAACTCATTTATAGCATGGAAATATATATATAATATGAAGGGAAAAAATAAATTTATAATATCTATTAAAATTATTGTATTCATAATTCTCTTATGTATATACCACCATTATTATGATGAAGTATATTAATTATATATATGAATATTGTAGATTTTATCTAATATTATATATATGTAAAAAAAATTTGACCCTTATATTTAACTATATATTTAATTATATAAATATATTTTATATCTTAGCGCATATTATCTAAATATTTTTTTAACATATTCAATACTGATAATACTTTTATTACAAGAAAAGAACGCTTACTGGCTAAAAATATATTCCAAGGAAAATATAAACAAGAAGCTTTAAAAGTTAATTTAAAACTTTTTAACCCAAAATATACTATAAACAATGGTTCGCATAAAATAGTCTCTATATATAATGATATGGAATTACTGGATGATTGTGTTAATGGATTATTAATAGATAAACCTGAAAAGTTTAATAAACATGTAGTAAAAACAGAAATATCGAATAAAACATTAGAAAGAGCCATATTTAATGATTACCCTAAATTGCATGCTATTCCATTAAGTAATAATATTGCTTCCATATTGTGTGATTATACTGGGAAAAGAATAAAAGAGATTGCTCTTGAATCCACAAATAATTCTTTAGTTATTATTTTAACACATAAATGCAATTCAAATCTGTACGGTAAATATACAGAGTTAAATAATGTAGCATTTCTTACTATAATGGTTATATGTTTGTCACAAATATTATATATTATCGGGAAATTTGATTTCTTAGATAAAAATAAAACACCTGAAATGAGAGAAAAAGAATTAGCCAAGGAAAAAAAATTGGAAATTAAGAAAAAGAGAGAGAAAGATATGCTAAAATATAAAGAAATACTAAAAAAGGATGGAATAAAAGATTTGGACACTTATATGAAGTACTATAAGCAAAGATATTATAGTAAGAGAGGAATAGGAAAATTTGACAGTTACTGTGAAAAATATATATTCGATAAAATTGATAAAATAGATAAAATTGCAAGAAATGCCAATGGAGAAAATACGATTTTAAAAAAAGAAATGTGTAAAAAATATATATTATATGGTATTCTACTTTGTCTATTTGAATTAACTGGAATGATTTTTGCAGTTTTTGATAGGATTATGGGGAATAGTAAAACTGGTCATAGTATTTTGAGAGTTATGGAATTACCAGATCCAGTTTTAAATACTTATTCTACCTTTTTTATATCACTTTCTTTTGCAATTTTAGTATCCATAATTTACATAATGATTAAGGTTGTTAAACATGATCGTTTAAAAGCAAGGAAACATAATATGAATTTAAAGGAATATTGTACTTTTTGCAAAGAAGTGTTAACTAAATAAAAATTTTAAAAAGTACATAAAGTGGTTAAAACATAATACAACAACAAAAATGATTAATATATAATAGATACTATGTATGGGAAACTGTTACTTATATAATCATAATAGTACATGTTTTGGGTTCATTTTTTAGGTTTCGTCAATTTGAATTGTTGTATTAATATATAGAGTTTTAGGGGTAGGATTTTATATATACCTTTAAGTTAGTATATTTGTATATATTTTATTAGGATTTTTTCTATATTTTTAAGATTTTTTGTTTTAGAAACTAGTTTTTGAATTATAATATTTGTTATATATATTTGGATTACACATAATAATATATATATTTTTTATTACATTTATATTATAATGATATGTATACCCATATGTGTTTTGAAAATTTATATATTCTTATATATATATTATATTATTTATGTTAATTATAAGGAAAATATTCTTCATAATAATTTTTTATATATAGAGTAAAATATATACTTTCCTATTTGTGTATCATGTTGTATTCTTTTTTTTACTGTTTAAAACTGTTTGATGTATGATACGTTAATACTGTCTTATAGTACAAATATATTATTTTATATATAGAAATGTAGTTCTACATTATTTTAAATAATTTATATTTATCATTTTATAATT
>NW_021629196.1:0-303 GCF_002157705.1 Plasmodium gonderi
AAGATAAAAGAATAAGAAATGTATACTGTATTAATATATATTAAACCCCGTTAGCAATATCACAAAATGTTTAAAATTATATATCTATTTTGTAAATTAATAGTTTGATGAAAACAATATAAATTGCAAGGTTATTGTGATTTAAGTTATGAAAATGTCATATATATATAATTAACTATGTAAATTATTTTGTAATGATTTTTAAATTTATTTACGTTTTCATTAATAAATGAGAATATATAAAGATATAAGAAAGAAATATTTAATGTATACACAAAAAAGAAAAGGAATTCATATATATAA
>NW_021629196.1:664-868 GCF_002157705.1 Plasmodium gonderi
AAATGAAATAATTTATATGAAAGTTATTAATATATTGACATTATCATGCGCGTATTAATAATATTATACCCAATGTCTTAAGTATCCAAAAGTATAGGGTTCTGAATGGAAATTTTATTTTTATGAGCTTTAATGTTCTCTTCTTATATAATATTTTTCCAAAGTAAAATTATAATTCTGTTTATATGCATAATGATAATTTAT
>NW_021629196.1:1291-1487 GCF_002157705.1 Plasmodium gonderi
TACTTAAACATTTTATTAAAACCCAAAAAAACATGAACACAATTTCTTTTATGTACCGTCATTTGTCAGAAAATATACATTTAGTATAAATTTTATAGAGTACATAAACTATTTTATTATCACAATATAAAAGTATTTTGAAATTATTTCTTTTGTTATATTTAATAAGTCTGCCTTTTGATTCATAAATTATATA
>NW_021629196.1:1854-5823 GCF_002157705.1 Plasmodium gonderi
ATATATTGTGCTCAAAAAATGTGAAATCAATAATTAAAAGTAAACATATACATATATTTATGTATACCTATTTAAATTAGGAGAGACCAAATGATATATATATGTACGAAAACGCGAAAATATTGTACGCAAATATATCAAATCTTTTTTTTTTTTTTTTTTACATTAAAGTATTTTTTTTTATGATTTATTCGTACTTTTATATATATATAAGTTATATCTACATTGAAATTAACTCTTGTATTATTGAGAGCATCTATAGCTTGATAGTAATTATGAATTTATTTCCTTGTTCTAAAGGCATATATTTAGTCCATGTGTTAGATTGAATAACAATACATAGTGTTAATTAGAATATAATAATACTTTATTGCTTTTGGTTCATTTGATATCATATTTATAATTAATTTAAATAAATAAATAAATAATTAAAAACTACGAATTATAATATATTTACATCTTTAAATTAGTCTCATCCTAATATACATTATTTTGTGCCTCAAATTAGTGATATAATGAAAGGAAAACATACGCATTATTGTTTAGAAAAAATATTATGAAAATTACTTCACTATTCTAATCAAAATATTATGTATGGTTTAGTAACTAAAAAAAAAAAGTATACTTCTCTTATATAGCCAATTGCTAATAGTATACTTATAGGACCTTATAGAAAGAAATATCAGTTATCATTATATTAATAATATCCTTTTCATTAAATTATCGTTTTATATTCGTATATTTCAGAAAATTCATTTTTCTTATGTATAAATATGCTTCTAAATTATGGCTTTTTTATATTTTTATATTTAATTATTACCAATATTATCATATTTAATGAAACATATTATTATTGTCTAATTTTACATGTAATTCTATTTAAGATGTAATTCATTTTTATATTTGACATATTAATATTCTATATATTTTCATCATATATTGCATTCATATTTCTATACACATGTTATTATGCAGTCAAAAATCGCATATTAAGTGTTCTCTTTTTGTATTCATTTATAAGGTATACTCAATAAATATAATTCTTATTAGCAGTGCTCAGGGTTTATTGTTTTATGATTTAGGATTCGTGTTCTATTCATTAGTTAAGATTAGGTTTCATGCTTTAGTGTTGATTCATTATGTGCTTATAATTTATATTTTAATGTTAAGCTTTTTTGTTTTAGTGTTCTGTGATTTGGTTAATTTCTGCTCTTATAGTTATAGTTTTTAGGTATTATTTTTTTATTTTTTTTTATTTATATTATATTATGCGTATGTTTATATTTTCATATTGCGATTCGATATATTAAATTTAGACTATTTTCTTTATTGCCTCTGGTGTTTGTGTTTTTAAAAACTATGTTTATTATATATTACATTATTATGTGAACACTTAGGAGCCATTATGTTGTGACAAAATTATCTAGTATTTATTACACATATAATATGGATTTATATATTATATTTATTTTTTAGTATATATGAAATTAGTATATTTTGTGATACCTAATTTGATGAACTTTTTCATTGTTTTATGTTTTTCTTTATTGAGATTTATATAATATTATTTTTTTGATTACCTTCTTATTTATTGTAATTTTTTATTTATATTTCTATTTTTATATATACAAATATATATTTATTCTTCATAATCTCATTTCTCGTCAAATAAAACATCATTTTTTTCTTTTTTATCGTCCTCATTGAGAGAATGAATACCCTCAAATGCTTTATTTAAAGAATCCTCAACTATATTTTACTTATTATTCATTTTAAATTCAATCAAAGTGTTAACATAAAAAATAGATAAAACGAATATAATTCCTCGTGCGTATAAAACTGTTGTCTCTTCTCCACCTGGTTTAGAGTATCCATTTTTATTCTCATTATATTGTTACTATCTTTCAAGTTACTCATATTCGAATGCTTTTGTTTATTAGATAATTTTAAAACTTGTTATGCATTTAATTTCTCCTTTTGTTCTTCTATATAATTAAACAATTTCTTTTAATTATCAGATGAATTATTAATAACGGATGTATTTGATATATTATACACTTTTTTTTCAATTTATTAATTTCATATTCAGAATAATTTATTAAACTTTATATTTTGCTTAATTGATCTTCTAGCATCCTAATTATATTATCGGAATCATCCAAAAAATATTTTAGAAAGTTATAATTATTTACATACTCCTTAGATAAATCATACAAATTATGTATACATCTATTTTTTTTTGTTTTAATTCTATCCAATGCGTTAATAACGTGCTATAATTTGGCTTTTAGTTTTGTGAAATTATTCATTATATCATTTATTCCTTATTTTATTTTATGGACGTATTCAGAATTTTTTGTGCTTGCAATTTTCAGCATAGAATCTTTGTAGGTATATAATAATGTTGGATGATATATAAAACTAAAATTTATTTCTTTCCAAAATTAATAGTGATCTAATTGGTATAAACATATTTGCAAATATATATATATTCATAACAAATTACTTAAATAGAATTAATTACTATGAATGTAATATCATTTGAAACATCATTTTTATGTGTTATATTTCAAAATATATCTTATTTAATGAATGTTATAATTCTACATATTATTTAGCATATATTGTGCCGAACTATTTTTTACAAATGATTTTTTTACTATTTTACCACATTTAAAAATATATGAAGGATACTATCATTAATAATAGTAATTGCAGTACATTTTTAACGTGTCAGTTTTTCGATCCCATCTGAAACCTCCAATTATATGGGATATATATAAAATATGAAAATTCATTATAGTTATGATGTACCAGGAGTGTAAATAATATATAAATGTTTTATTAAGTGTATAATATAGAATTGTAATATGAAATTTATGCTATTGGATTTAATTATTTCTTAATTACATACTTTATAACACTTTTCAGCATGTAATATAAAAGAAAGACTACCTTTATTAATATGAATGTAGAATAAACCCTTTGTATTCATTACTATCCAATTGAGGGTTTAAAAGTTTTTCATATTTTTAACAATAAATTAACTATGAATTTAAAATTGAAAGGAAATAAAATTCAATTGCACCTAAATTTAAATGTTAGAGAATAAATTAGGCTGATATATTGTTAAAAAAAATAGCGTACATATCAATGTTTTCCATTTAACAAATAAATTCTTATTTAAGTATTTTTTTTGCCTTATGTGAGAAATATAATATGTTGTATAATGCTATATATGTATAAGAATAAATTAATGCTTAAATAAAAGATAAAAATTACAAAAGCATTAAGATGCGAGTAACTATCAACTAAATAACCCTAAATATGGGAAAAAGTAAATCCAAATAAATAAAACGCAAAGGACAAAAAATGGATTGTCACATATTTTTGTATTCAATATAAGAGTTATTAATTTCTTCAAATATATTTTGGGTGTCATATAGTTATATAAATCTCATACAGAAAAAAATAAAATGGAGATAAATAAATATATAAAACATATACTCAGTTACATAATAAATAATGAAATTTATGAAGTCCAAATTTTCATAAAATTAGTGTAAATTAGGTTTTATTTAATATTCTTCTGAAAATACACAAATATGCTAATAAACTTGTCTAAAACATTTTTACAACTTTTCAGAATTTATGATGAAATTATGAAATGGTCTTTTTATGTAATATTATCGATAGATACCTCATAGAATATCTTCTTTTTTTTTTTTTTTTAATTTGGCATGGATTCTTCTTTTATGTTATCATTTTGCTAAATGAGAAATAATAATAAAACAGTAGATGTGCGAAATTTTCAGTTTTTATAGAGGTGCCACTGTTAAATAGAAGTTTTAAATAATTGTGTATTCAATAATAGAAATATTCAGACATTAAGTATAGCGCGCAATACTTGTATAAATATATTATATAATAATGGAATAGATAAATTGTATTTATGATATTTATCTATAA
>NW_021629196.1:5881-6743 GCF_002157705.1 Plasmodium gonderi
TACTTTCTTTATTTTTCAATAACTATACGGTGGTGTCTTTTTTTTTATGTTTTTTTTCTTATTTTTATTTTCCATTTATGAGATCTCAATTTAGCGAACAAGTGAGAATTAATACCCAAGTATTTTTACCAAATAAATATTTAATACTTTGCTATTTTTCTACTTTTCATTATAGACCATATTTACAGCTGTTTACTTATTACAAGAACAGAGGTGGAACAAATATATTTTGTTCATATAATTCAAACATTTACAAGCATAAAATCAGTCGAATTATCGCAGAAAGGTACATTATAGTACCTTTTTCTAATTGATATATAGTCTATTGAAAGAAATTCTCATGTGTTACAACCGATAAATTGTATTAAAATGAAATTGAAAATTGTGTTTTGGAAAATAGATGATAACTTTATACCTAGAAGAGTAAACGATCTTTACGGAAACACAATTGTGCACACAATGTATTTTCCATCTTTTGAAAATGAACAATTTTTATACATAAAGAATAATGCACTATACCCCATCTCTTAGAGCTCAAAAGAATATATTGCTTCCGCAATGGCACCATTGAACATCTGTTTATATAAGAACTATATGTGTGTATCACTGCATTGTGAAATGTATCTATATGTATATCGACAACTTTATATGAGAAAAATTGCCCAAAACACTTTTCATTCTATGTATATATAGATTAACTTTACGATAAGGAAATTTTCTTTGTTGAGATAAGGTAATTTGATAAAGAAAATCCATATTAAGAGAATTTTTCTATGTTTGTTATGAACTCAACTATATATATACAAAGATGATGGAATACATTTTTTTTCTTTACATGAGTTAAATAATTCAAGAATTCAGT
>NW_021629197.1:0-444 GCF_002157705.1 Plasmodium gonderi
AATCATTTCTGTATTCATTATTTAATTTTATTGTATAAATACATACAAACGAAATATATTTATATATATTTTTTCCATGATTTAATTCCTAAAAATCATATTTGTGGATATCATTATTTATGTTAATTTAAGGTATAAAAATGTTATAAATGTCTTAAATGTATCTTTGATATAAAATATATTACACATATCCATAAAAAAAAACTACACGTACAATATAATACTGGTTCATATGATTTAAATAATGGACTACAAGAAAACTCCTTTGAAATAATAAAATACATGAATTTATATCTCTTATGAGTATAATTATTTTTAGCATCCTAAATTTGTTAATATAACCTCATTATAATAAAATATGAAGTTTCAGTATGAAAATGTCTATTCTAATGTGCATAATATTTTTTTCAAATAATTTATTTAATCAAAGAATGGGGAAATACA
>NW_021629197.1:560-2124 GCF_002157705.1 Plasmodium gonderi
TTGAACATAATGTTGATATATTCCAAGGAATTGCATTTAATGAAATTCACCAAAATATTTTTAAATATTTAAATATATACTAAAAATAAAAGAGGACTTTACAAAATATTTTGAAAAATGATATATACGATATTCTTTATATGAAGGGAGAATAATAAAAAAAATTTCTAATAAATGTAGCATCTATACGCTTTATGATTAATGTAACTCACAATAAAAATATTGCTTGAATAACATTTGAATAAAATCAGTTCGATTAAAAATATAATGTATACGAAAAATAATTATAAGAGAGAGTAACTCAAAACATTCCTAGTATTAAGCTCTGATCAATATGAAATCTAGAGTTTTCAAAGTATGTAATTCTAAATTCTGCTGAAACAAAAATATTATAGTAAAAAAGAATGAATCAAAAGAACCAATATAACCCATATATTATTACTAATTCTTTTTTAAATAAACATAAAATATCTAAAACAATATCTGACAGTCAAAATAATATACCTGTGCAAAAATTGAATTCAGCAGAATTTTTATATCTCTCTCCTCATAAATTAAAAATTAAAGAAAATAATAGAAAACGCTCTCTACATTCAAATAATACATTATATAATAATATGATTAACTATATAAATAATATATATGGTATCTAAATTATTATTCATATACTAATAATTCCCTTGATTAAAATAAGAAAAATATATAAAATTATAATTATCTATATCATGATCATAAAAATAGTATCGTCTTACAATCAAAATAAATAACAAAAAGATAAAGTAATCATAAATATACATTAATGAGTAATTAAATATAAGTGCAAAAACAAACAACTAAATAGATAATCATATTAATTAAGATCTACAATATAATGTATATTCCTATATATAATTATAAATAAAAAAAATAAGAATTATAAATACGCTATATATCATGTAATGAAATATATACTTGTGATCCAAATAACAATTATATATTTAAATTGAATACATGTCCTATTTAATAAAGTATAAATATTATCAATTCGAATATGAATTTATCTAAATAAAATAATCCTAGTTATAAATAAATATAAAATAAACTCAAAAATCAGAGTGCAATAAGAAAAAAACCTCACTAATAAAAGAATACATTAAACGTGATAAATAAAAATAAAACAATAAGTTAAAAATATTATAGCTAAATAACAAAACCATACCATTAAACCTAAAGCTAAAAAAGAACCTGTACTCACAACCCTAAAACTAAAACATAAATTCTAAATCATAAACCGTAAACCCAAAATAATACTGTGAATTGTTAGTTAAACTAACATATGAATTACATATATTCCTTTAGAACAAGGAAATAAATTCATATATATTATCAACTTCTAGGTGCTCTCAATAGTATAAGAGTTAATTCTAAGGTAGCTATAATGGAAATATATACAAATATAGAAATAAATTATACAAAATATACATTAATATAAAAGAACAAAAGAAAAAAGATTTTATATATTTGTTTATAATTTGCTCTTGTTTTCGTAGCTTTATGTATCATTTGGTCTCTCTTAATTTAATTA
>NW_021629197.1:2193-6966 GCF_002157705.1 Plasmodium gonderi
AAATATATCTTACGTAAATTTTTGTATTTGTTTTTTTTTTGAATTTTTTTTTTATTATAAAAAATTAATGACAAAAAAGGATTATTATATATATATCAATTGTATATACATAATTCATTTTATATCATAATTATGTTTTGTTATACATTGAATCATTGGGTTTTTTAGGTTTTTATTAAAGTCACTAAAGTATGAATTATAATAATAAATAAAAAATTACTTCTTATGTGTTACAATTAAAATTAAAACCACATTTAAGAAAACGAAATGGATTTAGAATATAAAATATATCGATGAAAAAAATATGCATTATGATTAAATCATAACATTTAATTCATTTATAATTTATGAATCAATACACAGGTTTAATAAACATAATAAAAGTAATTATTTCTTAATTTTTTTATATTTTGATGATAAATGGATTATGTACTCAATAAATTTTACACTAAATATGTACCTTACGACAAATGATGGTATATAAAAAAAATTTTGCATATATTTTTTGGGATTTTATTAAAATGTATAAGTAAAAAAATTAATGGTTATTAAAAAAAAAAATTTTTATGAGAACATGTCATCATAAAAAATTTCACGTCTTAGATATTTTTATATATAAAACGTAATAAATATGGCTGTAAACATTTTATTTCATATTCAGAAATTTTTATTTTTAATAATCATTGAATAATAACATTGATTAAAATACTCATAGAAAATATTAATATTATATATATCAGACGTTATATCTATAACTAGACTTGAATAATGTATAATAAAAAAGAAAACGAATTCATTGTCTACTAAAATTAATGCTTTAGGTCTACTTTTTTTAAGAGATTAAAACATATACATGTTCTATTTTAACATTAATCTACATTGGCAAATAAGCACATTTCAGTTATTAATTTGTATTAAATCATTTTTTAATATTAATTGTCGAATTATAATTGAATTCGTATAAATTGTCATTATGCATGTAAATAAAATTAAAATTTTATTCAAGTAAATGTATTATTTAAGAAGCGAACAATAAACCTCATAAAGCTAAATTATCTATTCTGAATCCTATACCATTACATGCTTAAAACATTGATTATAATACCATTAATGCAAGTGTGATAATGTCAACATATTAAGAACTTTCATATAAATGATTTCATTTTCTAATATAATTTTTATAATAGAATAACATGTGCATGCATACTTATAAATTATTTCAATATAGGAAACGTTATAGTATTTATGCACCTACAGTTGGAGTTGAATTATACAGAAATTAAATGATTATATATATGTAATATACTAATCGTAGTAATCATTATATATCGCAGTAAAAATATATGAAAACTAATGAAATAAAAAGTTAATCACTTTCACTTTGGCATATCAATATTTTTTATAACATAAGATATCTTTATTGTCGTCTAATAATTCATATTCTTAAACTATTGTCTCAACATATTTTTATTGCGAATAAAGTAAATATATTTTAATAAATAAAAAGTGCCATTAGATATTTTGCATTCTATTATGAATAACAGAATTAATTTATAACATATTATTTATATATATGAATTCCTTTTTATATCTTTGTACATATTAAATATATATTCCTTATGTTTTTATTTATTTGCATTTATTAATAAAATCATAAATAATTTAAAAAATAATTCCAAAAAAATATATATAGTAATTGGTACATATAATGCGTACATAACGTAAATTACAATAACCTTGTAATTTATATTGTTTCGATAGAACAATTAATTTATAAAATATACATGTAATTTTATTTATTTTTTGATATAGTAAACTTCGTTTAATATATATTAATAAACTATAATAATATAGTTTTTTCATCCTGTATGAAATATAAAATTTTAACTCTACTGATTTATAGTATACAATATATATATACAATATGAAGGGAAAAAATAAGTGTATAACTTCTATTAAAATTATTGCATTCATATTTCTCTTATGTATATACCACCATTATGATGATGAAGTATATTAATTATATATACGAATATTTTAGAATTTTTACAGTATTATTTGTATGTAAAAAAAATTTTACCCTTATAATTAATTATACATTTATTATGTAATTATATTTTATATCTTTATTTAGCGTATATTTTCTAAATATTTTTCTAACACATTCAATGCTTATAATATATGTATTACAAGAACTGAACGCTTATTGGCTGAACAAAAATCTAAAATCATAGATAAAAAAAACACTTTCAAAAATAATTTAAAATCGTCTAAACCAAAATACATTATAAAAAATGGGTTGCATAAAATGTCCTCTATATACAAAGACATGAAATTGCTGGATGATAGTGTTCAAGAATTATTATTAAAAATACCTGAAGAGGTAAATAAACATGTAGTAAAAGATGAAATAACGAATCAAAGATTAAAAAGAGCCCTTTTTAATGATTATCCTATAATCCATGTTATTCCATTAAGTGGAAGAATTGCTACTATATTGTATGATTTTACTGGAAAAAAAATACATGAGATTGTTGTTCATTCTATATATTATTCTTTAGTTATTCTTTTAACACATAAATGCAACTCAAATTTATATGGTAAATATACAGAGTTAAATAATGTATCATTTCTTACTATAATGGTTATATGTTTATCAGAAATATTATATATTATCGGAAAATTTGATTTCTTAGAAAAAAATAAGACTCCTGAAATGAGAGAAAAAGAATTAGCCAAAGAAAAAAAATTGGAAATTAAAAAAATGAAAATTGAAAAAAAGGAAAATAAGAAAAAGGAAATTGAAAAAAAGGAAAATAAAAAAAAGGAAATTGAAAAAAAGGAAATTAAAAAAAAGTAAGAAGAGGATATGTTAAAATATAAAGAAATAAAAAAACAGGGAATAAAAGATTTGGATACTTATATGAAGTACTATGAGCAAGGATATTATAGTAGGAAATGATTAGGAAAACCGCAAAGTTACTGTAAAATAAAGTATTCGATAAAATAGATAAAATATCAGAATGTAGTAATAGTGAAAACTAAAGTATATGAACAAAAATGTGTATAAGTTTTGGACACTTTGATACACTTTTTCGTCTACTTCAATTATGTGGATTAATTTATCCTTCAACAAGTAAGATAAAACACACTGAACGAAATAAATAATATTCTTTATTATATATTAGGTATTCTACTTGAAAAATCGTATATTTATGGGGTGTTTATTATAATATTATCATATTTAATTTTTTCATCCATTATTTACATAATGAAAATAGTTGTACAATATGAACGCCTAAAATCTAGGAAATGTAAATGAATTTTAAGGAGCATTGTACCTTTTTCAATAAAGTGTTAACTAAATAAATATTCTTAATAAGTATATAAAGTTCTTAAATTATAATAAGACATCAATAAGGACTAGTACATTATGTATACTACATATGTATAACTATTACTTAAATAATGATAGTAGTATATATTTTTATAATTTTTTATTTAAAATTATTATGTGTTTAATCCATGAATTTTTTCTATATTATAAATTTTATATTAATATAAAAATATATATAATACATGTACTTTTTTCTTATCATCTAAATAATTTTTTTATGGTTACGCACTGTTAAAAAAATATATATTAATATTTTTCTCTTTAATATGTATATTAATATTAGAGAACATTTAATTAATTTTGTAATAGTTTGCATGTAAATTATATTCTTTTTCTTAATTGTTTGCCTTATAATATAGAGTTACGAAAAATGTTATCCTTTTATAACTGCTGTATAAATTTTATTTGATATATACACAAATAACTATAATATTCTATTTATGTATAATATATACCAAAGATATATTTGTTTAAATTAATAAATTAAGAATATATTTACAGAGTTCAAGGCTCAGGTATTAGTATTTATGTTTCATGATTTAGCTTCAGGTTTTATAATTTAGTTTTTCGTGTTTAGGTTTAGAATTTATGCTTTAATTTTTTGATTTTCCTTTTAGATTTTTAGCAATACCCCTTCATATATCTATTTCTAGGGTTCTTCAATTAGTTTAAGGGTATCTTTTTATTTTCATAATTTTATTTAGTATACTAGAACTACCTTTTTTACTTTAATTTTCGTTCTTTTTTATAAGAACTATGTTCATTATATTTTAATCACATATGTGAACACATAATAGGTATTATATAATGATAGATTCATCTATTAAATATATCATATTTTATATGCAGTTATATTTTACAATAATTTTTGAGTGTATATGAAATTAGTATTCTGTTGACATCTTTATTTGGAAAATTATTTTATTAGTGCATATTTTAGCCAATTGGACATTATGTAAAATTGTTTTTGATAAGCTTTTTATTTTATGTATTATTTTATCTTTGATTTTATTTGGTATATGTTTAACTACATATTTTTTTATTCAGAATAATAATTCTCTGCAAAACAAACATCTATGTTTTCTTACTAATCGTCCCTATTAGAATTACCATACACTCAAATTCTTTTTTTAGAGAATCATCGCCTATTTTTTCCTCATCCTTCCGATTAATTACAATGAAATCAATAACATAACAAATATATAAAACCCCAATGGCTCCTCCTACATAAAACCCCCTTGTCGCATCCCCTCCTGGTTTAGAATGATATCTACTTTTATACTCAGTACTATTTTAATCACCGGTAAGGTCACTGTCATCCAAGTGTTTTTGTTCTTGAGATAGTTTTCGAACTTTTCTCCATATAATTTATCATT
>NW_021629198.1:0-1302 GCF_002157705.1 Plasmodium gonderi
TTAACATATATATAGTAAGTTATATTAAAAATACATATATATAGGATATATAAAGAAATAATTTTTCTACATAATAACTAGGTACTAATAAAAATAGATTAAAAAAAAAATCTGAAAAAAATAAAATTTTCTTAATAATAATATAATAATAAAACTAATAATTTCATATATTTATATAAAAGATTTATAAATACTATATTGTTATTATAGTACGCGTTAAAAGAATTTTAACAAGTAAAGAATAAAACTGAGAAATATTTATTGTGCCTACAAGTTTTAAAAAATAAACAGAACTCTATATATTCTTCCTTCCTTCATATATATATATATATATTTATTTAATTTATGAAATGTTTATATTAATATTAACTCATATACATGAGAAAATTATATATATATTGTGCTAAAACTTATATATGCATCTCTTAATACAAATTATATTTTAATTCATAACATTCCAATTAATATATATAAATAATATTCTTATTGTGTTTTTCTCCAAGAACCCCTATTAATTTATACTAAATCATTATTAAAAATACTTAATTATAAATTCTAAACAGTAAATCCTTAAACATAAGCACTAAAACACAAAAACTTAAAATGCTTGTAAATATTAATGTTATATATTTTATAAATATATATATATTACCATTTTTAAGTATAAATAAAAAAATATATACAAGTTAAATTAGGAGATATTTTTCCTAATATGTGTGTATAACCTATTTAAATATTTATAAGGAATAACGGATGCATTGTTTATATTTTTTATATTTACAACATTAACTCATAAGAAATCATTATAGATTAATGTTGTTATATAAAAT
This sequence comes from Plasmodium gonderi, assembly GCF_002157705.1. Taxonomy (NCBI): domain Eukaryota; phylum Apicomplexa; class Aconoidasida; order Haemosporida; family Plasmodiidae; genus Plasmodium; species Plasmodium gonderi. The sequence continues at coordinate 831 of NW_021629198.1, forward strand.
GTCTAATTATATTTTTCATGTTATTTATATTTAATGACTTCTATAGCACGTGTATTTAATAGTATCATTGTTTAATGCATATATATTATTAATATAATCATTGATTACTAAGAATTGTGAAAGTATAACTGTTACAATATATAATGCACAAAATGTGAATGTATCATTTATTGAGACAAATTTGGCATATAATTGCTTATAATTAAAAATAAAATGTAATTTTTCTTTGTATTCATTATCACATGTTAAATGAAATGGGTAATATGATACCGGAGAAGAGCAATGCATGTTTTTATTTGCTACTTTGATTAAAATTAACGGCTTTTATTTTTAAAATACTAGGATTTATATGCATAATATATATTATGCATAAACACTTGTGTTAAAAAATCTTTTTCATGCTTGTTAACCTTTCCCATTAGCTTTATTTTAGTGAAATGTTTCCTTAATATATATATGATTTTCAGAGTGC
>NW_021629199.1:0-3091 GCF_002157705.1 Plasmodium gonderi
TTTTAAAAAAAATATATTATCCCCAAAAATAGATCAAAAAATACAAATTCATATAATAAATAATTATATTATAAGATAATCATTCATATATATTTATTTTATTATATAAAATATTTACAAAGATACAGAAATATAAGACGCGTGTATATATTATTTACTGTTGAAAGATATATGCTTAGAAATTATATACAAAAAACTGAATGCTTATCTTTCATCAATTTTTAATTACAGTCTAAAATTGAATAATTATTTATTATATTTTCTCATAGTAATCATTCTAAATTATACATCTATAAGATTCAATATATTATGTTGGGATAATAAAACATTATATTGCATATTATGTGAATATTCGATATATATTAGGACTAAAATTGTAAAGGTATTTATCTGTATTAAATATAGTTCACATACGATATAAGCATATTATATATATACAGGATTTATATTATTATCGTACATACATATAATTTTACGTTCGGTAATTATATATATTATTTGCGTATAAAATTTATAATTAAAATATTTTTATATGCATAAAGTTACAAAATGCGGCAATTACAGTGATTTTTAATTGTTATGAAACACTAATTTTACTATATAATAAATTTATTTACTTATTTTTTAAGCGTACACTCAAAGTAATATTCTCTATACTATAATGTGTCCATTATTTTTTTTTATTGTAAATGATTTCAGTTAAAGTTATCCTTACAAAATATCGATAAATAGATCATATTAAGAGTAAATATATTATTTTTTAGAATTCATATTCTATATTATTACTAGTGTGTAATATTGATATACAAATTTTTTTTGGCACGTCGCTTACAATATAACGAATAAATTTTTAATTTCTCCAAAATATAATATAGCATGAATAGTTAATTTATTAGAATTTTCCTTAATCATAAATATAATAAAAAATAGATAGCATGAAAAATGATATTACATTAGGTTTTTCTTAATATTTATCTCAATATGTTTATGTGGAAACTGTAATTTACATAGCATTAAATATGATAAAAAAATAATAATTATGTATTAAACTAAATCTGTAATGTTTTAATATTTATTTTAATTAAGAATAACATAGTTTTCCTATCATTCATCATTTCAATGCATAAAATATATATGATTTTTTGTGGTAATCTATAGGTGCTATATCCATCTTTCGCTTGGTGTTATATAAATATTAGTTTTTTTAAAATTATAATGTATAAGAAAATTATATTTTTCTTATTGTAACTAGAAATAATTTTATGAATTTATTATAATTACAAACATCACAAGGATACAAATTAATTTATTACCATATCAAATATTTTATGATTAAGAGGTAAGATAGTTTATAGAAGCTATTTTTTCTGATTCATAATAAATAAAACAGAAAAGATAATACATATAGAAAAGGAATTATCTAAGATATTATTATATTTCAATAGTATATACAATCAAGAAATATGTGCTAATGATTAACATATATATATAACTCAATAATATTATGTATGGAGTAAATAAGATTTCATTCTTTGTCGTAAAAAACAAAATCATTGGTTACAATATATTTTCACATTTATGGATAAATTACTATTTTATTTAAAACTATAAGCCTTATAAGGATGATATATTTTTTATGAAATATAATTTAACGTTTCTTTTGCTATTATACCTGTTATTAATTCCGTGTGAAATGTTAAGAAATATACATTAAACTCCTTATTAAAATTATAATTATTTTCTCTTTTGATACATTTTTTATATATATAGTAATTTTGTAAGATGAAAAAATAAAATATACACAATTTAATATATATGTCTTATTAAGCTAAAATAAAAAACAAATAAATTTTGCATTATATCACAATTAAGAATTATAATATAAATTAAATTTATAGCTTACATACACAAAAAGCATGGAAATATACAATATATTTAAAGAAATCCTTGAAAGTGGATTCATATATAAAAAAATATATATAAGCATAATGGATATTATCAAAAAATTTTTATATGTATGATCTTATATTGATATAACAATATCCCCTTAATGTTAGGATAGAGGTTTTTAAATGCTTCAGATTTCTGGGATTAGAGTTCTGTATTCAGAGTTTAAAATATATGGAACTTTTTACACAATAACACATTATTATGTTATGCTGGAACCTAGAACATACATTGTATATCATTTTAGAAATATTTAAAAGGATTAATAATATATATATGAATTGATAAAATATTTTTACTATTTCATTTTATTATATCTAATTTAAAATAATTTATTTTACAATATTTTGTACATTTTATCTAAATATAATGGATTACATTATTTGTTAAATTTTAGAGCAATTATATCGAATAATGAATGCTTTATAGTATTTTACAGAACAATACATTTAAAATGTTATAATATAATTTACATTATTTTGAATTATGTTATTATTTTTGAATAAATCATACACGGCTTTCAACTTTATAAATTGTATATATAATAAATTTCATAGGTATATTTTATTCTTATATAAAATTTTTGTTTATTCTTTTTGTTCAAAACTATATTGGGAATATATTATATTTTAATTCTATATATTTGTTTCTGATTAAAAATATGAAAATTATTCTTTTAAAATTTATTAATATCAACAGTAACCACATCATTTATGAAATATATACATATAGTGTAAAATTATCTATTTATAATATATTAAATGTTGTGAATATGGTTCAGATGACTTAAATATTTGATGCACGTAGAACGTCTATTTTATAATTTATTATTATTTATGTATTAATATATTGTATTTTTTATTTCCTTTAATTCCGCAAGGAACAATCAAATATTTACAAATTATTATATATTTATATAAAGTATAAGCATTAATAAGAGCAAAAAAGTATAAAGAAATGGAAATAAAAAAAGCACATACAACAAAACAAATAAAAGTGAATAAATAAACTATATATCTTATATTAATCACTTGTATATGCTAACAAAATATTTAAGCTAATTAATTCTATATATTAGTAGAAGAAATATGGGGTTATTTAATAATAATAATTATAACAAAATTTATATATTTTTCTTAAAAAT
>NW_021629199.1:3151-11069 GCF_002157705.1 Plasmodium gonderi
ATATATAGAAACAATTTATATTAATTGTGATTAAGCATTATAATGTTCTGTAACATTGATATATATTACTGATTTACACTATGCCGTGCATTTTTACTAGGGTTAAAAGAATACTAATTTATAGATTAAAATCCTTTTACAGGTGCAGCATACAATATTATAAAATAAGACAAGAATGATAATTATTGATAGTAGTTTTATTAATTATTTTTGTCTATAGCTAATATTATTTTTGTTTTTATTGTGTTATTTATTATAAAGATAAACTTATTACATTTAAAAATTAATGCGCTCCTGTGTACTTTTTTATAACAGGACTTATTACATTACTACGTAAAATTATATAAAGGGCCACTCTGTTTATAATAGAATTGATAAATTTCTATTTAATTAAAATTATATTATTAAAAAAATATATTTAATGTTAATAATATTGAGAATTATGTAAAATATTATACGCTCCATTTGTTGACATGCTAACATGTATTTTTTTATGTTTACACATATTATTTTCTTGGTTTACATCATCATATATATTTTTGTTCCTTATTATTCTTTGGCAAACATATGGGCTACATGCGGTAAACTAATTAAAAATTAAAGTAAATATTTGAATTATTAACACAATATTATATATTACAAGTTATGTGTTTATTAAATTGTTCATAAATAATTATTTAATTATGTAAATATATTTAGATGATATTCTAATTAACCTTATATGAAACAGCTAAAAAAATGGATATTATTAATATTATAGCAAATGGAGTTATTACAAAAACCTTTATATTAGCTGTTTGAAAAGAAGGCAACATTTGATATTCAATATTAGGACAATCAAAAGTTTTCATTTTATCATTATATCGAGTTCTAAATTCGTCTAATTCTTTGCAAAAATCGATATATTTATTTAATTCACATTCTTTCTCGTATTTCATATATATCATTGTGCATTTTTTAACGCACTGGCACTTGTCACTATTAGCACATTCACTATTTGATTTATTAAGATTACAGTTCATAACATATAAATCATGCAGCTTCCCCAATATATCATCAGTAATTATTTCCTTATAATCATTACAAATTTTCGCATCCAAAGCTTCATATGCCTTCAGGAATTCATCATAAATCGTTTTGATATAATAATTATATTTATTCTTAAAACCTTCCACATATATCCAGTAATACATGCATATGCAATATGTGTCTAAACCTGTTATAGGGCGTTTTGTTTTCCAATTATCTAAATAATCAACAGATATAGGACAATTATTTTCATAATAATTATTATCAATGCTATCATGTTTAATATTTGTAGATGTACAGTAACTACTTCCTATGCTACCATGTGTGATCTGCCCAATTCTACTTTTTTCTTGGTCAAATAAATGTACTTTTTTATACTAACAAGAAAAAAGAAAAATATAACATAAGAAAACATGGATTAATGTATAAATATATAACACATTTAATTAGGTAAAAAGAAAAAATTATAATTATAAAGAAGTAAGAATTATAAAAAAGAAAAATATACAATGTTATCTTTTCTAAGAGGCATAATTTGTATTTTTTAAAAATTAAAAAAAACAAATAACTTATATACAATTAAAAGTGTAAGACACTATCAATAAAGAAATATATATGACACAACAAATGAATATTAGTTTTCATGAATATTTATTTTATTATAATTGTTTTGTAGTGCTCATTTATACATAATACATAGTTCTGGTTATAATAAATAGATAAAAATATAAATAATTGTTTAAACTTAATTTAACTTAACAAGAATATAGCAACATATTTAAATATTATATTTTAATTAAATAACAAAAATATACATTATTATATGATTAAATATAACGCGATCTTATAGTATAATATTAAAAATGATTATTATCTTATAGAGTAATCTAATTATGGTGTTTTGAAGGCACAAAATATTATACATTTATCTAAATGTTGTTTAGCTTTTTGTAATATATGAGATGTGTTTAAGCATTATTCTTCTAAAAAATATGAAATTAAATATGTATTCTTTTATATTCTTGCAGAATAAATCATAGATATTGTATTTATTTACGATAACTCTATTGTATATATTAATATATGTACATATTATACACAAATTATCTGTATGAATATCATGTAATTTAAATGATTACATAAATGAAATAGTATAAATAGCATGTATAAAATCTTGATAAATACAATTTTTAATTGTTGACAATATGACATATAAACAGTATTTTTTAATAATGTTTTAATATTATACAATTATAATCGTAATAAATTTTTAATTTTGTACAAACTTTTATGAATATGTGTTAATTTGTTTTTGTAAAAACCATTATATATTATGAGAGAGATAAAATAAAAAATATAAAAAATTATTCATTAAATATGTTTCATTATTCAAAAATATAAGTTATTGTGTCATATATATGAGTATAAACATAAAAATTATATGTAATATGTGTTATAATTAAATGATTAATGTATGATGTTATTTGTCTTTTATCAATATTAAGTCAAAACATAACATTATAATATATTAGAGTTATACTTATTCAGATTTATTTCATTAATTATAGAATTATTAAGTATTCATATATTTATTTTTCTTTAATTGAAACAGTCAAATAACAGATATAAATATTTTTTTTAATTAACTATTTGAGAAGTATACGTAATCATGAACTATTATACATAAAATATAAATACCACACGAATATAATTATATTATTGTAGTTTTTTAGCTTTTCTGTAAAAGAAATTCATAATACATAAAATATGTAATATGATAGTATATGTATTAGCAACATTAACGCATATATATGCTTCATTTTACGTTTTTATTCATATAAAGTAGATGAGGAAGAATATAAATTAGAAAAAAAATTATTTATATTCTACTTATTCTTTAGTTAACATATTATTTGTTACACAATTATCTTAGTGAATTATTGTATATGTATAATATTTAAATTTAATAATTTTTCTAATTATTTTAATATGATTAATTTTCTATTATTTTTTATGTTATAATAATTTTTATATAATATATACTATTTAAATAACAAGAAAGTAATTCTTCTTTATAATATTTATTCTATTATTCTAATAATTTATATTATTGTAATTCCAATATAATTTGGGCACTTTTTTTGTTAATATAAAGACTAAATCTTGATAAAACAATATAAAGTTATCAATTTTAAAATTGTACGCAGTTATATTTTTTTCTAATATTATGTTTAGTATAAATACATATATATTTTCTTTTGTGCATAACATTTTCATTAGTGCAAATAAAGAACAGCATCAATTAATTTATTAATGATCTTAACTCTAATATATAATCTAGAAAATAACCTAGATAAATAAAAAAAATATATAAATATGCTAAACATTAGTAAAAAAAATACACATACTGCGATTTTAAGACACAAGTTATTTTTTTTTCAAAAAGAAATATATCTAATTTATATGAAGAAAACTTATTATAGCCAAGTAATAATATAAAGAAAATTATATAACAAAGTATGAAAATAAATATTTCATATAGTATGAAGGAAAAATAAGTTTCAGTAGTTATATATTTATGTAATTTTTTTAATATTCAAATTTATAAGTACATATTATTTTACAATAGTTTTATATTTTAATTTTTGATATAAATATATTTTGATTTTATATACAATGTTATAGGCCCTATAAATATGTGAACAAAGAAATATAAATGTACTAGTTATATATTAGATATGGTAATAACATATTTTTTCATTTCTGAATGTGTTACTACAATTTATTAGGCAAAAAAATACTTTAATTCATTATAACATGTGCCTAAAGAATTGATATAATTTATAAGATGTCAAATAAACTTATGACCTATGTTAGCATGGCTTATAATAAAAGATATATTATGAATATATACATATATGAATGTTATGAAATTCCATTCTTTAATTTTTTAATAGAAATTATAATAATAAAGTAACATAGTAATTAAGGAACATCGTTACAAAAAATTCATACTGAATTTGTTATATAATAATTGTAATATTAATATAAATAATATTTTAGTATTACATTATTTAATATTCAATCATGTGTGCTATAAGCAAATATTTATATGATACAACAATTATATATTTGAGCATAAAATTAATTTTTTTAGCATTTAGAAATTTAAAATAAAATATAGTTTAAAACTCATAGGCAAATATTATGGTGAAAAAATAAAACTAGTATCATGAATCAATATAATTCATTGTACCATAAAAATATTATATTTTTTTTTTTTTGGAATTTATATATACACAGAAATAGTATAAAAATAAATATATTTTTGTAACAAAAATATGATTTCATTACATTTATTATTTTCATTTTTTAATAATCATTAAAATCAATATAAATATAATTATTGATTTAGAAATTTTGTCATATGTTTCTTTAAATTCATACTTATCCTTATATATTATTGTCTTAAATAAGTATCTACTAACTTAATCAATGAAAATAATTCATTATATTAAAAAAATTACGCATTCATTCTATTTACAAAATAACGTACATATGATCCATTAAATTTATATAATGTATTTTGAGATTTTGACGTTATTATTTTAACATTTATGTTTTTTTATATATTCCTTTTTAAAATTATATGGTATTTATCTATATTAATTAATTATGTAGAAGCTCTAAATTAAAGAGTATAATAATTTAATTGATATAAGTATATATATTCTTATCTTGATATATACCCATAATTTTTAAAACATATAAACAACATTATACACTTCGTAAATGATTTTTATATATGCATATGTTATAAATATTTATAATCATTTTTCTTAATATTATATAATTTATATACAAATTGTATGAACACATATTAAATGAAAGATATTATTATATGGATTTTTTATATATTCTCTTATAAGTTATATATGCTTTAGAATAATATTATTGATTTTAATACATTTCCCATAATATACACATTAATAAGTAAAATTTGATCAAATATACATAGAGATTATGAATAAAATATTATATATTTAATTATGCTTACTATAGAAAACCTTAGTATAATGATAATATACCAGGAATTGATAAAATGGGCATGCGAATAATTTTATTGTGATAAAAAGAATGATGATCATCAAGGGGATATTTAAAAAAAGCATTCTAATAACATTTATCTCTAACTTAATTATACTATAACAAATTAATTTCCTATTATAATATTATACAAATGGTTCTTATTATCACTTTCATTCTAACAGAATTTATTAATCTCATTTTACAAAAAGGGATATTTCTATTTAAATATATTTATGCATAAACATATATTAACAAAAAAAAAAAAAAATAAGACAAAAAATATTATTAACACAAAAAACAAATATTATAATGAAAAGAAACAAGTAAATTTATAATTACGATTTAAATTCTTACATGCAGAAAAATAGAAATATGTATTTAAAGTGTATGAATATGATAAAAAAAAAATTGTTGGGAATAAAATATGTTACACCATAAAATTAATATGCATAAGTAGGAATATGCATAAAAATAGAAATTATATATAAGTATATTTTTGTTGAGAAAAAAAAGATAAATCTTTTTATATAACAAAATTTTGAATATATTCGAAATTAGTATAAGGAAATTATGTTTGTATTTATCAATTATAATCATATTAATTATATTTATTCTCCTATGTACTAATATGCAATTCCATGGATTTTGAATAAAACACTTCAACAATATCTCTCGTTTTAATATAAGGAATCATTATATAACTGTATAAAAATGATTCCTACATTTATGTATATAATTGTTAATTAATAATTTGAAAATCTCTTATTTAAATATTACCAATTTTTCGTATTATTATTAATTTATTTGAAAATTGAACATAATAACTATATTGTTGTACGTTTTATGTGTAATATTAAGGATTATAATTATTTTCTTTGATTCCTTTATGTGTTATAGCTGTGTGATATTCATATAAAATAAATAAATAAAAATTATAATAAAATATTATATATGTCAATAAAAATATTTTTTAAAATTGGTTATACTTCTATAAATGGAAGAAATATATTTTTTTTGCCATAAATTCACTAATTAAACAAAACATATTTTAATATCATAATAATACTATAATATAAATAAAAAAATGTTTTATAGTTTTTTTTCTACTATCACATGATAGTATAATTTTATAGATATAACTGCTTAATGTATATAATATTTTCATTATGTGATTAATTTCAACCATGTCGATTTTATTTTATGTTATTAATATATTATATTCATATTTGTAAAATTAATTCATTTAATATGGACATATACGTTTCTGAGTTTTTCAATAAGAGATTAATAGGCCTATTTTATATTTATTACCTTTAAAATAAAAGTATACATGGTCAATATATTTTATATTATTATAATATTAAGTATTACTTTATATTTTATAAATTGAATTTAAAATTATTTTTTTTTTTGATAATAAATTCGTTGTACTGTATTGATTATTTTATCATTCTATATGAATACTTTATTAAATATAATTCTTTATTTCAATTTGACGAAATGAGGTATTATAACATTTTAGGTATAATGTTTTTTAAAAAATATCAGTGTATTCTGACTGCATTAGTCAGAGGATATTAGTATTATTTAATAATATTCATGGTTTTTTATATTATAATATCTTTATTTTGATAATGCCTATAATTCAGATAATTTGTTTGTAAATTTTATAAAATTATTTAATTTTTTATTTTATTATTACATTCATTTAAAATATCAATTTATTATTTTGTCTTATATATTTTTCTATAACATATTATTTCTATTTTATTACAAATTCATCATTTTTTAATACGTTATATTCAAATATATAAACTATATTCTATAAGAGTAATTAAAATATATTATTTTGTAGCATTATATAACATATGATGATAGTTATCAGTTAAATTTATGTGTTCTGTTTCATGCAAATTACTTAATTTTTTTACATTATTTTTTTTATTGCACATTCTCTTTTACATTATTACAGTATTCTCTAGGTATTATCCATAATGGGTATACATAAAATAATGAAAAATATTTATATTTTTATAAATAGTTTATTTATTTGATATTTAAATTACCTATTAATGTATATTATATATTGCTATATGATATATGTTCCATAAAATTAATTTATTGTTAACATTATATATAATAAATATAATTACTGATATAGATACTCTACAAAAAATGAGGCTAATAAAAACCTATATGTGTTTATTCCATAAGAAGTATATAGAATTTTTTGCAACGTCAGCGCACCCAGTCCATTCCTTCATTGTTGTGCTATATTTACTTATATATATTTCTAGAACATCATTATAATTTTGTTATTAAATTTTTGACTCATTGAAAGAAGTTCCCAGTAATTTTTATAGCATTCAACGAAATCATTACAATAATAAAATTGTGGTGTCAAATTAAAGCGCCTACCATCTATATACCTTAATTTTTTCATTATGTTATATGTCATATCATTAATATCTACAACATGATCATTGCATATGTTAAAAACATTATTTGATCCTGTTTTCGTCGTTTTCATTTAGTTGTAACATTCCTTTTCATCGAGACAAGTAGATATACCCATAATTTCCTAAGATTTGAGCACGTAGGAGAAATATTGATATGACGGTTCTACATGAATAGTTTTTTTTTCTTTTACATATTCTAAATAGAGACAAAGGTGCTTACAAGACATAGTAAATATATAATCTGATTTTATTATTCTTTGTGTATTTCTTTGCATAATTCTGTGCATTTTTCATCTTTATTATTTATAAAACTGACTTGTGCACTCTGAAAATCATATATA
>NW_021629200.1:0-9048 GCF_002157705.1 Plasmodium gonderi
TATCTAAATTATACATCTGGGTTAATATATAATATCTAATTAGTTTTATACATGTATAACAATAATTCTAGAATAACCAGACTTATATTTAGGAAGATATAAGAATTATATAGTTATAATTTTATTATTATATATAGATTTTATTTATATGTATAATATATAATATGTGATTCATAAACAAAATGTTTTTTTTAGTTAAAGACACATTAAAAAAGTTTAAATTGTAAAAAATATGTACAGCATGTAGACATCAATAGTATTTATATGAACAAGGGCAAATTATGTCTATCATTCGAAATATGTAATAATTCAATTTTTTTTTCTTGGAAAAATATTTAAGTATTATCGCGTAAGGAATAAAAAATATAATATTTTATATAATTAAATGTGTATAATAATACTACAAAAGGATCATCTAAATAAATACATTATTGTTAATTTCATTTTTTTGTAACTTTAAACTATATTTGTTCATATATTTATTATTCCAGATGTTACAAAGTAAATCTACATATTATATACACAAAAGATTGAATATGTTATGATGTCAATTATTTTATCCCTTTTACAAAATGTTTTTATGTTGTAGATATTAATAATTTTTATTTATTTTAATCATATAAAAAACTATTGAAAATATACATAAAAAAAAATATATACAGTAAATAACCCATATGAAAAAATCTTATAGTTCAAATAAGAATTACGTTAAAAATGCACTTTTTTACATAATATTTTTATTTCATCTTTCATAAAATAATAATATGATAATTTTACAATGTTACCACAAAATTATAAAAAAAATGTTGTATTATTTTGAATATAAATGATTAATCGCATAAATAAGGGCATATATATATACAAAAGTATTCATATATTCATAATTAATATAACAATTATTGATGACGAAAAATTATATAATTATCTATATATTATAACTTATTATTAATACTTTGAATATTTTAATTTTATCAAATATATCTTGAATAATTTTACAGAATGCATGCACTATTTCATATTAGAAGTGCTCATAAAATTACTGATATATCAAAATTTCCAACAGATACACATATAAAAAAATTTTGTATAAAATATTTTATGAATATTTACACATATAATCTATATAAATATAGCTTTTCTCTTACATATTAAAATAAATTAGGATTGAATATATTCACTTCTACATATTATTAATATCTTCATAAATTTTCATTTCAAAAGATATACATGAATTTTATATTCATGTATTATATCATATAAGATATTAAATTTGAAATATGATGCATTTTTTTTTTTTTTGTACACTTATATAATTGGTAAAATATATTTTTAAATGTAAATATCATTTTTTTCTCATTATACACATTTTATACACAGACAATAAAAATTAATGTATTTGAATTTTTATGTTTAAAATGACAGGATGTTGCTGATTTAATTAATACGATACTATGAATATTCATATATATTCTGAAGCAATTATTTTCTAAACATATAGTTTAAACCATATATATATCCCTGTAAAATTAAAAGTGAATACATTTTTATATAATATTACATTACTACCAATAAAATAAAATTTTTTATTATAGTTATATTATGTCTTCTTTACATGCATCATAAATATTGTACAATTAAAATAAAAATTTATTGATATTCTATGTGAATTTCTAAATTACTTGATTATCAAAAATAATATAGATTATCATTAATTTAGTAATATAAAAATATCTATGTACAAATGAAATATGTACAATTGTTAATTGTTAAAAAATATATTATATTGTAATACAATATTAATGTCACTCTATGCAACAAAGATATTTGTCTTATATAATATTTTAAGGATTATTGTCATAAGTAAAAATAAAATTTAATTGAAATTGATAATAACTATACGTAAAAAAAAAAAAAAATAATATCCTAAAATAATGTAATAATTCAATGTATTATATTCACATATATATATAATTTTTTAAAATGTGTAAAGCGCTACAATGAACTTATTAAGAATAGAAATATTAATCTAGTTCTTCTTTAAAGCATATCATAAATATAATTTATAATCTTCATATATATTTCAAGTATCAGATTGCAGAATACAATTTTAATCCTTTCATTATTTTGTGTGCAAAAAAAAGCAGGAATTAGGCATAATACAAAATATAAAACCATTAGATAAACGTCAGTAATTCTAAATATACAACATTTTATAAATTATTATGGGTATCTTAAAATGAATGTTCTAAAATTTAAAAAGAAAAACATCACGTGAATAAATTCACTAAATTATTATTCCTATAATAAGTTCTAAATGTTATATAATTTATTTTTAATTTATGTAATAGATTTAAGAATTTTTAAATAATGTAATATTTTATATAATAGATAATATATATATAGAAATATAAATGATATTAACACATCTATATATATTTTTACAAAAGAGACATTTTATCATAGAATTCATTTAAATATTCTGATATATTAACTTTTGAACACTGTAACATCTATGATAGTATATGTAATTTTACATAAAACTATTATATGTAGTATATAGAAAACATGTTATATGAATAATCAAATACTATTGAATATTATTTAAGGAAAATTAGATGAATGTCTTAATTAAAAACTTGAATATTATATCTTGTCAATGTTGTGTGTAATTGAATTAAACTATTTGTATGATTTACTAAAAATATAATCCAAATGAACACATGAAATAAAAGAAACAATTATAAAAAGCAAGTTTATATTTGTTGAATATTTTTAAAATCATATATTTAATATAACACAATTATCCTTTACACATTTATTTAAAAAAGGAAATAATTATACAGTTTTCATTTTTAAAAATTACTTACTTTTTATAAAGTTAAGAAAAAGAAAAACAAAAATACAAATAATGCAAAAAAACATTTTTATATTAGATCATATTATTTTTATTAATGCAAAATTTATTTTATGTGTATATAACAAATAACTATTTTCATTTAAATTAATCCTCAGTTTTGTCATACTTTTGTATAACATTTAATTTGTTAATATGTTTTATAGTATTATTATTTCTTTTTTCTCATTTTATATATAATTTACTTTCATATTTTGTTCATCTAATATGTTATAGTATAATATTTACTTAAACAGAGTAACAACTAATTAGATTAATATTTATAAGATTAATTTATTCCCTACAATTTTATATATTTATACATTACATTTTTTAAATTCTGATATAATATATAATTATGTATGTTTCAGATTATTTTATTGTCATGTTCTGATATGTTTTCAGAGAATTTGGTATACCAATTTTAGAGTTTTTTGTGCAGATTTCAGTATAGAGTTTTCAAGACTAAAGATCAATTTTCTGGATTTAGGTATAGGTATATGTCTGGATTTAGGTTTAGGGTTCAGGTTAGAGGATTCAGTGTTTTTATTTTTGAGTTTTCTTTTATTTATTTATGATAAATTATATTTTATTTATTGTTTTTACTATTTGTTTTTTATATATTTTTTTGGTTACATCAATTTTTATTAAATTTTTTGATGTTTTTTATGCATTAATGTTATGATTATGAAATAAATGATGTATTTTAATTTATTGCATGTACGTTTATAACTGCCATTCCAATGTTTTTACATTATTTTGGATTCTATTAAAATTATTCTTATCATGAGATATGTTTATTTTGTATAATATATATAAAATGGAAGTTCCAAAGTTGGATTTATTGATAATTTACTAATTGTGTATGAATACTTCACGTTTTTATTGTTTATTTTATGTTTTATCCGTAAATTATTGATGAGTGCAAAAATAATAATATAAGATATATAATATTTATATATAACTATATAATGTAATTTTTTATATAATTATTTTACATTTAAATTAATTATTTTTTATAAGGATCCTATAAATTTATTTTACATATATTCAAGATGTGAACCATATTAATTAAATTATTATTATATATATTTAGAGTTTTTAATGTATATATAATGTATGCATGCTTATATATACTGCTTTTTCTTGTTATGTTATAATGAATATAATATTATAAATTTTTATTAATTCTATTATAAATAAAATTAATTTAAATGCTCAATGGAATAAATAAATTAAAAATTTAATAAATATTCTGAAGATTAAGTTGCAATTTTTTTAATATATAAGCACAAATATAGGATATGAACCATTTATATTAACAATTAGGAAAAATAAAAATTATTTAGATAATATAATTAACACTATACATGAATAAATATACTTATGTAATACATATAAAATTTAACTTACTTTTATTTTATAAAAATATATAACATGTCATCAGGTGAAGTTTATTGTCCAATATTTTTACACGAATATAGCTACAACAATAAATTTAATTTTTATTTTTGTAAGGATACAGTGGTTTATAGGGTATGTTATAGAATGACATAATTTAGTGTAGATGGTATATAGTTATTGTATCACATAATGAAAATAATGCATTATTTTATTTGTGACAAAATTGGCAAATATTATATAAAGGAGAAAATAAGTATAGAATTAATCTTCAAATATATTAAAACCATATTACATTCATGAAGAATTAATTTATTTATTTTTATAATTATTCTTTTTATTATATCTGCTCATATATTCTGCACTGACTTATTATGTCCTTTCAATCTTATTATATATGTTAGTACGTTTTCATCACCTTAGAGCACTCGCATATTTTTTGTTTATCTAATACATTTTAAAAAATTTGAACATAATTATTTGTTAAGAAGAGATGATTATACTTATTATTATTTATTCTTATATAAAAAAAATTAATCACTTTTATATATTAAATAATGTTTTTCTATTTCATAATATAGATTATGCGGTCCCAATGCATAGCTAAATAATATATTATTACCTTGTTTTCTATGATTTGAAGAATAGTTTTGCATTCCGAATATATTTTTTAACAGAATATTCATGGATATATACATTGATATGTAAGAATTATGTAAAATATTCTTAATAATTTATGCATTATTTATGGCCTAATTATGAATACAACTAGAACACTATAATGAAAATATCATGTACTTTATATGAAAGCCTAAAATCTATAAATATTGCAATAGTTATGAAAAAAAATTTCTGAAACATTGTTGTAGGTTTATAGATGTGACTCTTTAAACCTGTATCATTATAAGGAAACAAAACCATTTCTTTGCAATCCGAATTTATATGCCAGTTTTTTGATGAGACTTTATGTTATAAGGATTAATCATTTTTTGCTATAATTGCATCTTCTCGTTGTGTATGTTTTTTTTTACAGAATGTTGTTCAGATTATACTGATGCACGTTGTGCAATACTATGGAACATAATTCATGGATGGTGTTACTTACGTTAACTATAAATTTTGAGATTTTTTCTTTTATATGATAATGTACATTATATTTTAAAACATTCGTAAAATTCTACATTTCTTTGAATATGCCTATTATATTTCTTGCATTCAGAAACTTATCTAATAGAGGCATTTATATAGTAATAAAAAACTCCATAGTAATGATATAATTCTTTAGTTTTTACATTTAAATTTGAGAAATAAGATAAGATTTGGTATTATATTTATTGCAATAATGCTCCTTTTTGTCTTAATCAGTAAGAGTACTATATTACATATGAAACACACCAAAAACATGGTTAGTATTAGTAGTATAAATAGAAACATAATTTATATTTAATCTTTTATATACTCAAGAACTCAAAAGTATACAGTTAATTACTTCAGAACTTTTTTTACCTAAGTGCCTATTTTTGGATTTTAGATATTTTAGTTTTTTGATGAAAGTGTTTTAACACTACTTTTCATAAGCTTAGATAATTTAATAAACCGTATTCTCTTTTAAATTATTATAATCTATTATAATCCTATTTGAAAGTATAATATAAAATTTCAGGCCTCAATTATTTTTGAACTAGGACAAAACAAATATAATTAAAAAGAGAAACATACGAATTGTAAAATAATTATATTGTAGAAATCTTTTTATTAATAATGAAAAAAAAATTCAGAATTAAATTAAATAAAATAAGTATACATGTTCAATGTAAATGAGTTAGACGGTCTAGATTCAATTATTCCAAAAATTTCCTCGTTGTATTATCAAAAACCATAAATTTAGAAAATAATTTTAAGTATAATAAGTTTATAAGTATATTCTCAATATAAGAAGAAATATAATTTCATATAACGACTATGTAAAATTATATTGTTGTGATAGAACACACATTTTAATTTTAGTGCAATTTTAAGATAATAATGTATATTAAAAATAAATGATTTGAACATGAAAATTGAATTCAGAATTTGACGTATATATAGAAATGTGATAAAAAATAATAATATTCCAAATATATTTTAACGCGAATTCAAAATATTAGATATTCTGTTCCATTCTGAATATGTATAATTAAAATTTTGGGGATAAAAAATATATAATGTTAACTTAATTAAAAATATTAACACTATGATTTTAAAATTTAAATTATTAAAATTTATCAAGGAAAAATATATCACATTTTAGTTAAATAAAAAAATAACCTATTTATTTAATTTCTCATTTTAAATTATTATAAATACCGGTATTTAATATATCAATTAATGTATATTTTTCTTATGGAACATTTAAAATTTCATATATAATAGTTTTTAATAAAATTTATAAAATATAAGCGTATTAATAGATATATTTCATTAGAACTAAAAATTTTATACATATTGCTTAATTTCTATTTTATTATATATGAAATTTATGTAATATCTTTGTGGAATTTTTGAAAAATAAGGATGATTCTCTATATTATTAGATGTGTAGTATGATTAAAAATATATTTTATTATAATAATTATAATGTTCTATAATTTTTAGAAAAAATGATTTTATAATAATTGGAGAATTTTTTTTTTTTTTTTTATTAGCAAATATTAAAATGTAGACTTTGTGAGTTTTCCTTTATTTTATAGAAGAAATCTAATTATACTTCATTTTTATATCGTAAAAACTGATTTTTTTGCACACAAACATTTAATATTTATTTTTTAAGATTGAATGAAACTAACTGACATACATTCACTGCATTGTTCATATAAAATGGGTATAACACATACTAATTTTTTTTTTTTCTTTAATTATCCTATTTATACGTAAGCGTGTAATGAGATCTTAAATGAATCGTTTATTAAAATTAACTATAATACTCTTGGTACATTGATTAATTGTATAATTAGTATATAACTTTTTTAATAAGAAAGAGTTTAAATACTCATTTCAATTAAATAAATAGCTCTTAGTAAATATACAAAATTAATTTTTTACTTAGGTTTACTATTATTACTTGTTTATATTATATATTCAAGTTATTAGCATTTAAAAAAACAAACAAATTATGTAGTGTATATCTTGGAAGATTACTAAATATTAATTAGTTTTTATAATTTAGTATGTATATACTTACATTTAAAGCAAGTATCTATATGTATTTGTGCTACTATTTGTTTTTTAAAGTCATATTCAAAATAAATTATATTTAATATTATAATAATATATATTAATTATAAAATTACTCATTAAACTACCCATATAATATTACAATAACATAAACGCAAAAATTGGACAATAGAGTCTGTTTGCTAAAAAATGAACAATAACCTCTTAATCTAAAGCTTTAAATCTTAAATTATGAACATTCAAATCTCAGAAGTACACAGTAAATCCTAAACAATCCAAAGTAAAACAGGAATGCTTAACATTAAACCTTGAATATAAAACAGCAAACACTAATATCTCAAAACTAT
Source organism: Plasmodium gonderi (assembly GCF_002157705.1). NCBI lineage: Eukaryota > Apicomplexa > Aconoidasida > Haemosporida > Plasmodiidae > Plasmodium > Plasmodium gonderi. Next base: position 7,855 of record NW_021629200.1, read on the forward strand.
AGCTAAGAAGCTTTAAGAGAAAGCACTAAAACATAAAGAATGATGAATAAAGAGACTTAGTGCTGAAATAAATATTTTATAAAATTAAACTCAAAGTGAAAATACTAAACACCAAAAACCTTGTATACTAAAGGACAATATCTTAACACTGAAATATATAAAGAAAAAAAAAATTTAACTATATGAAAATATAAAAACATACATAATATACATTATAGAATAAAGAATATGTAAAAAAAAAAAAAAAAAATTGAAATAATAATTAAAATTAAAGATATAAGGGAGAAAAATCATAAGTAAAAAATACTTTTTTGAAATTAATGGAATAAATGTCGAATTGTAAACAATTTATAACAACATTTGAGAAAAATATAAGAAATGCATGTAGAAATTAAAGAAAAGAAAAAAAATTTCACGAAATTTAGCATATAAAAATTAATTATAATGTTTAAAAGTTAAAAATTTTTTTCTAACTCTTTTTCTTATTTCTTGCAATAAAATATTTTTTTCAGTTATTAGTTCTAATTAACTAATAAAATATTAAAGGAATATTGTAGAAATATAAAAGACCTTATCTATCTTTACCGTAAACTTTTTTTTTATTACCTTAACGTAGATACTAATAAAACAGTCAAGAATTTAGTAATAACACATAACCATTATTATGCGTGAAAAAAAATATAAAAATATATGATGGAAATGAAGTAAAAATGAAGTAGGCACACATTTTACAATTTAATACTTTAACATAAGGATATAACTATAAATCAATAAATAAACAAATAAATAAATAAATAATATTGTTATTTATAAGTGCAAAATTATTGTCGATGACATCAGAAATTTTTTAAATTAGTACGAATTCCTTATTTAATTATATAGTTTTTTAATCGAGTTCGAAAATAAAAATATAATATTAAAGAAAAATTGCAAATTAAAAAACACACATGGTTCTCTTTAAAATATGATTATAATTTAATATATAAAATAAATTCGAATGATTAGTAACACCGAATTATTTGCAATAAACATTAATAAAATCATATTTTAAAAAATCATAAAATTTTATTTATATTTCTCATTCTTTAGGATTGATAATTATATCAAATATATATTTATATTATATACTTTCCAAAATAGAAAAAATTAAAATTGTTATTTTCCAAAAAATAATAATGTTTATCTTCTACAAAT
>NW_021629201.1:0-5803 GCF_002157705.1 Plasmodium gonderi
TATATTTCATGTTTTTTTGAACTTCATGTTTTACCAGTAATCGTTCAATTCGTGTTCCACGTCCTTGATTCTTTATATATGTATTATCCAATGATTCACGAGCTGAAAGCTGTAGAAAATATACATATATTATTGCTTAATAACGTAAATAATATTAGAATAATATATAATTATACGTTTTATAGGATAAATATGAACAAGAAAGCAAATATGTACACGAATAAGGCATTACAGCATTATTCCTATAATGATATATGCATAGTATAATTATAAAAGAGGAAAATATAAAAAAATATTGAACTCTCTTTTTCCCATTATGAAAAATTTCCTTAATATTATTTTTTATTATTAATAAACATATTAATTATATATAATTTAAATAACACTAAATTACAATATATATATTATAAAATATATATATATATTATTAGAATAGTAATAAAAAAAAAATAAATATAATACTCTAATTATAGTTAAAAGTAAAATACAATTATATATATATTCTAATAAAGATATTCTATTAATATTAATTAGGAAATCCAATTAAATTCTAAATAAATTATGGTAATGAATATATAAAATTATAAGTATTTATTGTTTTATTTTCCTTCCTATTGCAGTAATTATAACATGTAATATATATAAAACATATATATACTATGAGTCTGGGTTTATAGATATTATCTATTTATTTTTATACATTTATAACAATAATACTAAAATAATTCGGCTTATATATAAGAAGAAGTAAAAATTATTTATGCATAAATTTATTATTATAATATATACTGTTTATTTATATATATAATATATACCGCGTGATTCATGAACTAAATGATTTTTTTTAGTTATAAAACACATTAAAGAAGTTTAAATTGTAAAAAATATGTAGAGCATGTAAACATGAATAGTATTTATATGAACAAGGGGAAAATTATGTCTATCATTCGAAATATGAAATAATTCATTTTTTTTTCTTGGAAAAATATTTAAGTATTATCGCGTAAGGAATAAAAAATATAATATTTTATGCCTTTTTATATAATTAAATGTGTAAATTAATACTATAAAAGGATCATCTAAATAAATGCATTATTGGTATTTTCATTTGTTTGTAACTTTAAACTATATTTATTTATATATTTATTATTCCGAATGTTAAAAAATACATCTATGTATTATATACACAAAGGATTGAATATGTTATGCGTCAATTATTTTATCCCTTTTACAAAAAGTTTTTATGACGTAAAAATTAATAATTTTTATTTATTTTAATCATAAAAAAAAACTATTGAATATATATGTGGAAAAAAATATATACAGTAAATAACCCATATGGGAAAATTTTATAGTTCAAATAAGAATATTGTTAAAAATACGCGTTTTTGCATAATATTTTTATTTCATCTTTCATAAAATGATAATATAATAATTTTACAATGTTACCACAAAATTATAAAAAAAATATTGCATTATTTTGAATATAAATGTTTTATCGCATAAATAAAGGTATGTATATATACAAAAGTATTCATATATTCATAATTAAAATAATAATTATTGATAACGAAAAATTATATAATTATCTATATATTATTACTTATTATTAATGCTTCGAATATTTTTATTTTATCAAATATATCTTGAATAATTTTACAGAATGCATACTCTATTTCATGTTAGAGGTGTACATACAATTACTGATATAACAAAATTTCCAACAGTTACACCTATAAAAAAATTTTATATAAAATATTTTATTAATAATTGCACATATAATCTATATAAGTATATCTTTTCTCTTAGATATTAAAATAAATTAGGATTGAATATATTCACTTTTACATGTTATTAATATCTTCAGAATTTTTCATTTTTAAAACATTTACATGAATTTTATATTAGTGTATTATATCATATAGCATATTAAATTTGAAAGTGATGCATTTTTTTTTTTTTTTTTGCACACTTATATAATTGGTAAAATGTTTTTTTTAAATGTAAATATCATTTTTTTCTCAATATAAACATTTTATACACAGACAATAAAAATTAATGTATTTGAGTTCTTATGTTTAAAATGTCAGAATGTTAGTGATTTAATTAATACGATACTAAGAATATACATTTATATGCTGAAGCAATTATTTTCTAAACATATATGTTAAACCATATATATATCCCTGTAAAATTAAAAGTGAATACATTTTTATATAATATTACCTTAGTACCAATAAAATAAATGTTTTTATTATAGATCCATCATGTCTTCTTTACATTCATCACAAATATTCTACAATTAAAATAAAAATTCATTGATATTCTATGTGAATTTTTAAATTACTACATGATCATCAATAATAATATAGATTATCATTAATTTAGTAATATAAAAATATCTATGTACAAATGAAATATGTACAATTGTTAATTGTTAAAAAATATATTATATTGTAATAAAATATTAATATCTTTATATGGAGCAAAAATATTTGTCTTATAAAATATTTTAAGTTTTCTGTTATAAGTAAATATAATCTCTAATTGAAATTGATGATAACCATACGTTAAAAAAGAAAAAAAATAATATCCTAAAATAATGTAATAATTCAATGTATTATATTAACATATATATATAATTATTCGGAAAGTATAAAGCTCTACAATGAACTTGTTTAGAATAGAAATATTAATCTAGTTCTTCTTTAAAGCATATTATAACTATAATTTATGATCTTCATATACATTTCAAGTATCAGATGGCAGAATACAATCTTAATCCTTTCATTATTTTGTGTGCGAGAAAAAAGCAGCAATTAGGCATAAGACCAGATAAAAAACCATTAGATAAACATCAGTAATTGTAAATATACAACATTTTATAAATTATTATAGGTATCTTAAAATTAATGTCCTAAAATTTAAAAAAAAAAATATTACGTGAATTAATTCACTAATCCATTATTCATATATATTATTCTAAATGTTATATAATTTATTTTTAATCTATGTAATAGTTTTAAGAATTTTTATATAATATAACATTGTATATAATAGATCATATATATATAGGCATATAAATGATATTAACACATCTATATATTTTTTTATAAAAGACACATTTTACCATATAATTCATTTAAATAGTACTACATATTAACTTTTTGAACATTGTAACATCTCTGATAATATAAGTAATTTTTCAAGAAATTATAATGTGTAGTATATAGAAAACGTATCATCTGAATAAGAAAATATTATGAAATATTATTTAGGCAAATTAGATTAAAATCTCAATTAAGAACTTGATTATTATGTCTTGTAAGTGTTATGTGTAATTGCATTAAACCCTTTGTAAGATGAACTAATAATGTAATCAAAATGAACACATGAAATAAAAAAGACAATTGTGAAAAACGATTTTTTGTTTGTTTAATATCTTTTAAAATATATATTTAATATAATACAATAATCCTGAAGTCTTTCATTTAAAAAAGTAAATACTTATATAGTTGTCATTTTTAAAAACTACTTAATTTATATAAAGTTAAGAAAAATAAAAACACAAATACAAATAATTCAAAAAAATAATTTTTATATTTGTTCATATTAGTTTTATTATTGCAAAATTTATTTTACATGGATTTCAAAAATATCCATTTTCATTGAAATACTTCCTCGTTTTTGTTATGCTCTGATATACCTTTTAATTTATTACATTAGTATATAATAAATTCTTATTTTTTCTGTGTTATCATTTTATATATATCATACTTTCATATTTTATTCATCTAACATGTTATAGTATAGTATATGCGTGAACAAAATAAGAACTATTCAGATTAATATATATTAGATTAATTTATTCCTTACAATGCTGTATAAGTATATGTTACATGTATATGATAATTAATTTTATATTTTTGCGATTATTTAATTGTCATATTCTGATAAGTTCTGAGAGAATTTGGTATATTTATTTTAGAGTTTTGGGTGCAGATTTCAGTGTACAGTTACAAGTCTAATGTTCTTTTTTCACAGTTGCGAATTAATTATATATTTGTATTTTGTTTTGTGAGTTTAAGTTTTAGAATTTATGTTAGTATGTATAATATTAGGATTATAATGATGCTTTTTATATATTAATACATTCATATCTATTATGCTATATGAATATATTAGCATACAAAAATAGTGTAATTTTGCATATATATGATATTTTTTAATCACATATACTTTATGTTAAAAATAAAGTGAATACTTATAATTCATTTGATATTAGAAAATATGTCTTTTCCTCATTATGTTTACTCTTATATTATTCATATATAATATACACAAATATGTATTTTCTATGATATATTAGCTACAATGTGTATTGCAAGAATAATATTATATATAAAAATATGTTCTATATTATTTTACTAAGTTTATTTTATATAATTAGTACATTATTAATAGACATATATTAATTGAGTTTTAATATTTTATATCTAATGAAGCGCTTCATATTTTTATTCTTCTTATATCTTTTTTATTATTTCTACAGTACATTGTATATAAGCTTAATTATAAAAAAAAATTATTCTATTATTCATTTTAAATAATAACACTATTAAAATGTATGTTAGTATACTATAAACAAATAATACATTATATTCCTTTAATGCGAATATATTTAAACATATAAATTTATTATTATAAATTAAATATCGTCTAATAAATTATATCTTTATTTATATATATTTTCTTTTAATTTATGTAAAACATTGTGTAAGTTTGGAATAAGTATTCTTTTTTATACTATTATTTTATCTGCAACATGTTATAATTTTTGTATACATTTTTACATTATAGAACATCATGAAATATATGTTAAATTATACTACCTTAGATAATTTTCATTTTATTTTTCCTTATATAAATAAATATATAATGGCAGATAATGTATTAAGTTCTATGAATACAAAAATAAAATTATCAAAAACTATATTTATTCTATATATTTATATCTTATTATGAAGAAATGGTATAATTTTTTATTTATTCATATTCCTATTCTTTTATTGCTATTTCCATAACATTGATAATATTTATAAAATTATCCTTCAAAGAAGACCTTATTTTCAAATTCAAAGAAAAAAAAACGTATCTTCGAAATGCATATGTATAATGAACTAGAACGTATTAGTTAATCCCATTATATAAAAAAAAATTACACTAATTATAATTATCTTAAAAATATTACTGTAGAATATATTATTTAAACTTCATAATTATGTATAATTTCTATTCATTTATACACATAGTTTATTATATTGATTTCACATATATATAATGAAACTATTAATATTTCCATAATGTGTTCATAATTTTTAATAGTATAAAATATTTAACACAATATAAATACTAGAATTATATGTATGTTTCAATTGTTAATTATTTTTTCCTTATTAATTTTGTTTTCATTTATTAATATAATTAAACCAATAATTTATAATTTACAATATTTCATGAATGTTGCTCATAAAAAAAAAAGGAAAAACAATAACAATTTTTTTTTAAATGATGTTATAGATAATAATATTATTGTAACTTATTTGTGATTTTTTTTAACTACATAAGGAGTATTCTTGTGTTTAAATTAATATTTCACAGAAAAATATATATATTTTTAAAAAAATAAGTATTATACTATAAAACACATATATATACATAATCTATTAAAATAATTCATAATTTTTGCTATTATTAAAAATATAAAAGCTGTCTTATATTTATTATGTATATATATATATAT
>NW_021629201.1:5909-9875 GCF_002157705.1 Plasmodium gonderi
AAAAATATATATAGAGAATAAATATATAACCTTATAATCACTGTTTCTTTGTTTTGTAAGACGTAAATAATTGTGTGAGTCTATTATAATCAATTACTAAACAGTGTATATATTAATAAATGCATAAAATTGAAATTCATATATACTGTACGTTTTTATTTACCAGTAAATCGAAAAAACATTGAAATTTATTAATATGCATAAATATTATCTTTATTCAAATAAAAATATATATATATATTTCTTACAAATATAAAATATGATAATGTAAAATAGATGACAAGACAATTTTTAAAAAATATTATAGATAATTAAATATTTTAATCATAATAAAAATAAGTAGTTCTTTTATTTTACGGCTCGATTAATTAAATTATGTAAACCTATAATATTATGTGTATAATGTTTAAATAGCTTATACATATCAATGTAATATAATATTAACATAAATATGAAGTGAATGAGATCTAGGTGAAATGAATAACTTTAGAAATTTCATATAAATGTATATTTTTTTGATTCTTAATGCAATAATTTTTTTAATGGATTTTTTATAATTAGATGTTATTAAAATGTATTTAGAGGAATAATACATATGTTCACAATAGTTATGCATATTAATTTTATAGAAATGTATTATTTAAAGATTATTTCCACATTTGATCTAGCAAAAAAAGAATTTTTTTTAGAAAATGATTCACAAGCGATATTATTATATTAATATGCTTTATCAAATATATGTAGATATACCTAAATTACTAATATATTATATGTTTACTTACGTTAAAACAACATTATTTTTTTTATGTATATATAATTGTGGAAATGCTAAAATGTATGGTATATATTGAAAAATATATTAACTCATTTTAAAATAATATTTATAATGTTAATTATTTAATAATATGTCTTTAGTGTCACTAAATATATTATTAACATCAATGTTTTATTATGAATATGTGTAAATAACCATTACATATTATTATTATACATTTATTTATTTTTTAATCCTATGATAAAAAAAAAAAATGCCCTTCTTGTTTTATCGAATATAAAATTGTATACTCATATGATAACATTTATATTTTTGTAAAAAATTATATATTATTATCATATATTCAGATAATTTTATTTTTATATCGTATATTTTAAAGAAATATGGAAAATGTACATTTATAATAGGTAAAAAATGATAATATATATATTTATGATTGAAGATAAAAATAGAAAAAACTAATCATTGAATAATTTTTATGTCATGAATATATATTTATTTTTATATATACTATTTTATATAATATATTTTTATGTATTTTTTTCATATGTATTATATTGATTTGGATATTTCTTTTGCATATAAAAACACATACCACATAATTAATTTTTAATTACACCTACAAACTGAGATCATTCCTTTCCTTTTGAATAATAAGGAGCATAAATAAATTTTTATATATAATTTCATATTTTATATTCATATTTTGTAGTAATATGTGAACAGATATATTATGTAAAATTAAATATATCATATGCATCAAGGCATAAAATTCATGAAATATAATATTAATATATGAATTATTTTTATATATATATTCATCAACAAATTATGTAACATAGAATAATATTAAAAAATGTTTTCTTATATAAAATAAATATTATAAACACTACATGTTATAATAAAAAGGATTATAATCAATAATTTTTATTTATTGTTGTGCACATAAATTACGTGCACATAATATATCTTTTTAAATTATGTGTAATCTTTAAATACATAAATTAATTGTTGTTCATTAAAAATAAATTATCTTGTTAAAAATCAAGTATGTATTAAACAATGTTGTTAGACATTAACGTGTAGAATAGTTATTATTTTTATACATTGCTAACGCAACATGAATATTTTATTTAAGATATAAAATTTATAAATTTATTTAATATAATCTTTTATAGGAACTAAACCTGTAATAATATCAATTTTTATCACATTACTTATTATTGGATAAGAAAAAAATATATGTATGGAATGTATAATATTTATTTCTGCTCAATCACATTTAGTATAAGATAATTGTAATACATTTATAAAGAATATAATAAATAATTAAAAACGAAAAAGAGATAATTGTTTAAATATTTTTCGGGTAACTTTCAACAATATACATATAATAATGATAAATTGAAATTCTCTTTTATTATAATTAGTTATTATAAAAAATAAACATAATTTATATATTTAATGTCCAAAGTGAATATAATCAATGTATAATTAAAATAATAATATATTACATATAATAAATATTCCATCCTTTTTTTATAAATAATATATATAATATTAATAAACGAAAAATAATTATTCGGATAAAATAAATATTAATATATTCTGATAAAATCATAATATATTAACAGTATTATATACATTAAGAAAAAAAAATTTAAATGTTGAAAATAATTAAGCTTTTATTATTAACACAAAAAATAATAGGACTGAATTAAAACATAAAATTAATAATTCATGTATTACTCTATAGAAATATAATTAATTATTTTTTAAACAGTGTACCATAAAATATTATGAATCACGAAAAAAAATTATCAATTATTGTAGAAATATATAAATACAGTATTTTTATTAAACCAATGATTACAATATATTTGTGAGAATTATCCTATATAAAATGTTGCAATAAGAATTTTTGTAAATATTAACATTAGCATAATTTTTTATTCATTTAAACAAACATATCTATGTAATATATATATTTATGCTCTTTACAATAATAGTCTTATGCAATTTATTATCCATATATTTTAGAATATATATAATGTTATACAACCTGTGCACATAATTTAACTTATATAGTTATGCATGATATGTACTATATTTTGTCATTGTTTATATCTTTCATTATATCACGAATAGGAATTATATATCATTTTTATTGGAAAAAGAACAATATATTGCAATTATTATATTTGGATTATAATTCATTTTTATTTTAATCTATACATTAATATACTTCCTTTAATTTTATATATGATTAAAGAATACTTTTTTTTTTTTTGAAAATTCTTATATTCATAAAAATAATATGTAATATTTATCAAGATATATAATTCTGCTAAACTTATAATTATTTATTTTAACGTCCAATATATTACATCATAGAGTAATATAAAATTTTAGTTAATTATATATAATAATTTTTTCCCCTATAATTATGTAATCAGTCCAGTAAGAATATGATTTTATTTCTACTATATTTTTGTTTACTTGAATATTTTCTTTTTTATTATAATATATTTTTCAATCAGGACATATTTTTTATAGAATACAGAGGACTCAAATAAGGTGTCATATTCTTAATTTAAAAATACATATCCATTATATATATACTAAAAATATTTGCCCAAATGGTAATAACATACAATCTATGTAATAAAACATTTCATATCATTGCCTATATAATACTTATTCAATGAAACACATATATTTATCATATTATATATTACACATTGCATACAACTCGTGAGCAAATAAGAACCTATTTCAATATATAAAATAATAATAAAACAATGAACTATTTATAATAATAATAATTTTATATTTCTATGTTTACTCTATAGTAGTTTAAACTGTGTATATTAATTCATCAGATTCTGTTCATTCTTAATATTTTTTTATTTTTAACATGCTAGAAGCAAATTATATTATAGAAATATGTATTTATGTATATGTATTTTCTGAAAAAATACATTATTAAGCTTTTAAATTTGTAATAGAAACTCGAATGATGCAACTAATAATTAATTTTATATAGTGTTTAGTACTTATAAATAAAATAATTTTATTGTTATGCTGGATCATCATTTTGTGCATACAATGGATACTGCAGGAGCCACTGAAACGGCAAATTTTATATGGTCCTATGTTTCTGAATGATGTCTTATTATTTGCATGAATTC
>NW_021629202.1:0-8927 GCF_002157705.1 Plasmodium gonderi
CTATTGCAATAATTATAACATGCAATATATATAAAACATATGTATACTATGCATCTAGGTTTAGATCTAATATCTATTTAGTTTTATACATTTATAACAATAATAGTAAAATAATTCTGCATATATATAAGAAGAAATAGCAATTATTTTAGCATAAATTTATTATTATTATATATACATATTATTTATATATATAATATATAGCACGTGGTTCATGCACTAAATGTGTTTTTTTTAGTTATAAGACACATTAAAGAAGTTTAAATTGTAAAATATATGTAGAGAATGTAAACATCAATATTATTTATATCAACAAGGGCAGAATTATGTCTATCATTCGAAATATTAAATAATTCATTTATTTTTTTTTTGGAAAAATATTTAAGTATTATTGCGTAAAGAATAAAAAATATAATATTTTATATCTTTTTATATAATTAAATTTGTATGATTGTACTATAAAAGGATCATCTAAATAAATAAATTATTGGTAATTTTATTTGTTTTTAACTTTATACTATGATTCTTCATATATTTATTATTCCATACGTTAAAAAGTACATCTATGTATTACATACACAAAAGATTGTATATATTATGATATCTATTAGATTATCCCTTTTACAAAATGTTTTTATGGGGTATAAATTAATAATTTTTATTTATTTTAATCATATAAAAATATATTGAAAATATAGAGGAAAAAAAATATATACAGTAAATAACCCATATGAGAAAATTTTATAGTTCAAATAAGAATAATTTTAAAAATGCGCGTTTATACATAATATTTTTATTTCATATGTCATAAAATAATAATATAATAATTTCAAAATACTCTTAACAAATTATTAAAAAAATACATTACATCTTTTAGAATATGTAAGTTTTAATACATAAAGCAGGTCATTTATATATGCAAAAAAGTATTCATATATTCATAATTAAAATAATAATTATTGATGACGAAAAATTATATAATTATCTATATATTATTACTTATTATTAATACTTTGAATATTTTTAATTCATCAAATATATCGTGAAAAATTTTACATAATGAATACTCTATTTTATGTTAGAAGTGCTCATGAGATTACTGATATTAAGAAATTTCCAACACTCACACATATAAAAAATTTTATATAAAATATTTTATGAAAAATTGTGCATATAGACTATATAAATAAAGATTTCGTTATACATATTAAAATAAATTCTTATAGAATACATTCACTTTTTCATTTTTTTAATATCTTATGAAATTTCATTTCAAAACATATAAATCAATTTAATATTCATGTATTATATCATATAAGCTATTAATTTTGAAATGCAATGCATTTTTTTTTTATGTGTACAAATATATAATTGGTATGGAGTTTTTTTTAAATGTAAATATCATTTTTTCCTCAAAATACACATTTTATACACAGACAATAAAAATTAACTAATTCGAATTCTTATTTTAAAAAAATCAAAATGTTACTGATTTAATTAATACGATACTAAGAATATTCATCTATATATCAAGCAATTATTTTCTAAACATATATGTTAAACGATATATACATCCCTGTGAAATTAAAACTGAATAAGTTTTTATATAATATTACAATGTTACCTATAAAATAAATGTGCTTATTATTAATATATTAGGTCTTCATTACATTTATCTTAAATATCATAGAATTAAAATAAAAATTCAATGATATTCTATGTAAAGATGGAATATGTACAATTGTTAATTCTGAAAAATTATATTACATTATAATATCACATGAATGTTCTTATACGAAGCAAAGATATTTGTCTTATATAATATTTTAAGGATCGTTGTTATAAGTAAAAATAATCTCTAATTGTAATGGATGATAAACATAAGTTTAAAAAAAATAATATCCTAAAACAATGTGATAATTCAATGTATTATATTCACACATATATAAGTATCTTCAAAGTATAAAGATCTACAATGATCTTATTCGGATTACATATATGACTACTGTTCTTCTTTAAAGCATATCATAACTATAATTTATGATCTTAATATACATTTCAAGTATCAGTTAGCAAAATAAAATTTTAATCCTATCACTATTTCGTGTGAGTGTACAAATGTTGAATTAGGCATAATACAAGTTATAAAAGGATTAGATAAACATTGGATATTGTAAATATACAACATTTTATAAATTATTATAGGTATCTAAAAATTAATGTCCTAAAATTACAAAAGAAAGACATCGTGTGAATAAATTCACTAAATAATTATTCATATATAAAGCGTTGAATTTTGTATAATTTATTTTTTACATATGTAATACATATATGAATTTATAAATAATATAACATTATATACGTTAGATCATATAAATAAGCATATTAGTGATAACAACATACATAAAGACATTTTTATATAATAGACATTACATTACAGTATTCATTTAAACATTCCAACATATTAATTTTTTGAACATTGTAAAATATGTGACAATATAAGAAAATTTTAATAAAACTATAATGTGTAGTATATAGAAAAGGGCTTATTTGAATAATCAAATAATATTAAATATTATTTAGGGAAAATTATATGAAAGTCTTAATTAAGAACTTGACTATTATGGCTTGTAAGTGTTGTGTGTAATTCCATTAAACTATTCGTATGATAAACTAATAATGTAATCAAAATGAACACATGAAATAAAAGAAAAAAACAAAAAACAAGTTTATATTTGTTAAATATATTTTAAATATTATATTTATTATTATACAATTATCGTGTAGATGTTCGCTTAAAAAAAAAAAATAATTATATAGTTTTCATTTTTAAAAAACAATTAATTCTTCTGATGTTAAGCCAAATAAAAACACAAATAATTCAAGAAAATATTTTTATATTAGTTCATATTAGTTTTATTATTGCAAAATTTATTTTATATGAATTTGGAAAATATCTATTTTCATTGAAATTCATCCTCAATTTTGTTATATTTTATATACTTTTTAATTTGTTAATATGTTTTATAGTCTAATTTATTCTGAGTTCTCATTTTATATATATCATAATTTCATATTTTATTTAGATAATATGTTATAGTATGATATTTGAGAGACCAATGTATTAATTATTGAGTTTAATATTTATTTAATTAATTTATTCCTTACAATTCTAGCTATCTATATTTTACATGTTTTAAATTGTCATATAATAATTATTTATACATGTTTGAGATTATTTTATCGTCATGTTCTAATATGTTATCGGATATTTTTATATATTTTTTTTAGAGTTTGGGTTCAAAATTCAGTATAGATTTTTCAGGTCTAAAGTTCTTTTTCAAAGTTTAGATTAAGGTATATATCTGGATTTAGCTTTCCGGGTGGGGGGTTGTTGAAGGCTTAGAATTTATTTTAAAATGTATAATATTAGGATTATATTGATGCTTTTTACATATTAATACATTGATATATATTATGTCATTAGAATAATTTAGCTTAATAATATTGTATTTTTGAAAATATATGATGTTTTTTACTCACATATATTTTATGTGAAATATGAAATGAATACTTACCTATGATTTTATATTGGACATTATGTCTTTTCGCTTTATATTTATGCTTATATTATTAATATACACTATACACAAATATGTATTTTCTACGATATACTAGCTATGACGTGTATTGCAACAATAAAATTTATATATAAAAATATTCTCTATATTATTTTAGAAAGCTTATTTTTTATAATTAATATATTATTAATAGATATAATTTTATGATATCTTAATATATTATATATAATGTAGTGTTTAATATTTTAATTTTTCTTATATTTTTTTATTATTTATACGGTACCTTTTATATAAGATTAGTTATAAGAAATAATTATTCTATTATTCATACTAAATAATAACAGTATTAACAAGTAGGATAGTATACTATAAACAAATAATACATCATAATTTTTTTAATGTGAATATATTTCAATAAATAAATTTTTTATTATAAAATTAAATATAGCGTAATAAATTATATCTTTATTTATAAATTCATTTTTTTTTAATTTATAAAAAACCTTTTGTATGCTTGGTATACGTATTCTTACTTATACTGTTATTTTATCTACAACGTGTTCTAAATTGTGTATACCTTTTTACATTCTAAAATAGAATGAATATGTGTTAAATTTTACTACCTTAGATAGTTTAATTTTATTTTTTCTTATATAAATAGATATACAACGGATGATAATGCA
This sequence comes from Plasmodium gonderi, assembly GCF_002157705.1. Lineage (NCBI taxonomy): Eukaryota > Apicomplexa > Aconoidasida > Haemosporida > Plasmodiidae > Plasmodium > Plasmodium gonderi. Next base: position 4,265 of record NW_021629202.1, read on the forward strand.
TTAAGTTCTATGATTACAAAAATAAAATTGTCAAAAACAATATTAATTCTATATTTTTATATCTTATTATGTACAAATGATATAATTTTTAATTTATTCATATTCTTATTCTTTTATTGTTATTTCCACAACATGGATAAAATTAATAAAATATACTTTCAAAGAATAACTTATTTTCAAAAGCAAAAAAAAGACATCTTCGAAATGCATATATATAATGAACAAGAACATATAAATTAATCCCATTATATAAGAACAAATTTCATTTATTATAATTTTTTTAAGTTTACTACGGTAGAATATATTTTTTATAAATTCATAAATAGGTATAATTTCTGTTCATTTATAGATATAGAATATTATAATGATTACAGTGGTATATAATAAATGCATAATTTTTTGTCTAATGTATTCATAATTTTTAATAGTATAAAATATTTAACGCAATATGAATACTAGAATTATCTTTATGTTTCCATTCTTAATTATTTTTTCCTTATTAATTTTGTTTTAGTTTTTTAATATAATTAAATTACCAATTCATAATACACAATGTTTTATCAGTGTCACTCGTTAATAAAAAACAAAACAATAATAATACATTTTTTTTCTAAAAGATATTATAGATAACAATATGATTGTAACATATGTGTGATTTTTATTATCTGAGTGAGCAGAATTAATGTATTTTAATTAGTGTTTCATAGGAACATATACATATTTTTATAAAATTATAATTATACGATAAAACAATTATATATACATAATCTATTAAAATAATTCAGAATTATTGCTCTTATTAAAGATATAAAATCTTTCTTATATTTTTTAAGTACGTATACATATTTATTCTTGATTTTCCTTTTTTTCTATATATTTTGGAATAGCGTTATAAATTATAAAGTGCCACTTGATATATATAATTCATTAAATAATAACAATATATAGAGAGATTAAATATATAAACTTCTAATAACTTTTTCTTTGTTTTTTAAGAAGTAAGGATTGTGATATTCTATTATAAATATTTGCAAAACAATGTGCATATTAACAAAACCATAAAATCTGAAATTATATGTACTGTATTATGTTTTTATTTTCTAGTATATCAATAAAACATTGAAATATATTAGTATGCATAAATATTATGTTCATTGAAATAAACGTTTATATATATACATTATACAAGAATTAAATATGATAATATATCAGAAAGGGACGAATTTAAACATAATATATATAAATAAATATTTTAAACATTATAAAAATATGTAGATCTTATACTGAATGATTTTATTAATTAAAATATTAATATCTATGTTATTATGTATATAATGTTTAAATAGAATATACATATCAATATAGTGCGACATGAACATAAATATAAAGTGTAAATGATATATTTGAAAAAAACAATCTATAGCAATTTCATAAAAATCTATATTTTCTCTTTTTTAATGGAATAATTTTTTTAGTGAGACATTTATAATTTGATGTTAGAAAAATGATTATAATGGAATAATGCAAATGTTTACTATTGTTTTCCATATTAATTTTATAGGTATGTATTATAGAAATATTATTTTTATATTTTATCTAGCAAAAAAACATTTTTAATTATTTTCTAAAATGATTCACTCAAAATGTTATTATATTAATATGCTTTATAAAGTGTATGTAGATATCCCTAAATTCAAAAGTATTATGTGACAACAAATATTAAAACTACATAGTTTTTTTTATGTATAAATAATTATTTTGAAATATTAAAATGTATAATTATATATTTAAAATTATTTTAACTCATTTTATAATAATATTTATAATGATAGTTATTTATGAATATATTTTTAGTGTCCCTCAATATATTATTAACTTCAAAGTTTTATTATGAATATGTATAAATTACCATTACATATTATTAATATGCATTCACTTATTTTTTAATCATATGATAATAAAAAAAATTAAACTTTTTGTTTTATCGAGTATAACATGGTATATACATAAGATAATATATATATTTTTGTAAATATTTTTTATACCAAAATCCTATATTGAGATAAGACTATTCGTATAACTTATATTTTCAATAAATATGAAAAATGTACATTTAAAATAGGTAAGACACGATTAAATGTATAGTTATGATTAAAAATAGAAAAAACAAATCATTAAATAATTTTTATGAATTTTTGCTTGTGTATTATTTTGTTTAGTATATTTACTTTGCATGTAAAATCGCGTAAAGCATAATTAGTTTTTAATTACCTACAGAGTTCATATTTCTCCTTCTGTATAATCAGAAGTATAAATAAATTCATATTTTATATTCACATTTTGTAGTAAAATGTGCACAGGTGCATTATGTAAAATTAAATATATCGCATTCGCACAAATCTAATATTCATGAATTATAATATTATTATATAAGTTAGATATATATATTAAACAATAAAATACGTAACATAAAATAAGATTAAAAGGTGTTTTCTTTTATTTAATATATGTTATATACCGTTCATCATAGTATAAAAAGAATTATAATTAATTATTTTTATTTACTTTTATGCATATAAATTATGTGTACATAATAAAATTTTTTAAACTTATTTGTAATATTTAGGTACATAAATCAATTGTTGTACATTAAAAAAACATTATCATATTAAAAACAAAGTATGTACAAAACAATAACGTTAATGTTTAATGTGTAGAATATTTATTATTTTTATACATTGCTAACATGCCGTACATATTTGATATAAGATATAAAATATATAAATTTGTTAAATATAATCTATTATAGGATATAAACCTATAATAATATCAATTTTTATCCCAATAATTTTTATTGGATAAAAAAAAAATATATAGAATGTATAATATTTATATATGCTAAATAATTTTTAATATCAGATAATTCTAATATTTTAAATGAAATATTATAAAAATTAAAAAGGCAAAAGAGATAATAAATTAAATATTTTTCAGGTGACTTTCAATACTATATAAATAATAATGATAAAATGAAATTTTCTTGTATCATATTTAGTTATTATTGAAAATAAACATAATTTATATATATAATGTTCAATCTGAATATTATCCATGTATAAATAAAATAATTATACATTGCGTATAATAACAATCCTATTGTGTTTTTGTAAATAATATATATAATATTAATAAATGAAAAATAATTATTCTGGAAAAATATATATTAATATATTTTGATAAAATCATAATAGAATAAGAGTATTATATATATTTAAAAAAAAAATATTTAAATGGTGAAAATAATGAGGATTTTATTTTAAATAAATAAAAAATGATAAAACTCAAATAAAACTTAAAATTAATTTTTCATCTGTTACTCTATTGAAATAAAATTAATTATTTTTTAAATTTGGTACCCTGTAATACTAGAGATAAAGAATAATAAATAATCAATTGTTATAGGAATATATAAATACAATATTTTTAGTAAACTATTAATTACAATATATTTTTGAGAATTACACTATATAAAATATTGTAATTAGTATTTTGTTTAAGTAATAATCTTGTCACCTTTTATTATTCATTTAAACAAACATATCTATGTATAATATATATTTATGCTCATTACAATAATAGGATTATGCATTTTATTATCCATATATTTTAGAATATATATAATGTTAAACAATCTGTACACATACTTTAACTCATATATACATGCTTGATATATACTATATTTTATCATTGTTATATATCTTTTAGTATATCATAAATATGGGATATATATGGATATTATCGTAAAAAGAACAATTTATTTCAACTTTTATATTTGAATTATATTTCATTTTTATTTTAATCTATGGAATAATTATTTTTCTTTTAATGTACATATGATTAAAGAATACAGATGCTTTTGATAGAAATTCTTATATTCATTAAAATATTAAATAATTTTTTAACATGATATATAATACTGCACAAAAGATAATCATTTATTTTAATATGTCTAATATATTGCATTATAGAATAATTAAAAATTTTAGTTAAGTGTATAAAAAATAATTTTTGTTTCCTATATATATAAAATCATTGGAATAAGCACATTATTTTATTTCTATTATATTTTTGTTTAACTAAATATTTTCTTTTTTTTTATAAATATATTTTTTATAGAACAAAGAAAACTTAAAAAAGGAGTCATATTTTTAATTCGAAAATACATACCCATAGTATATATACTAAAATTATTTTCTCTAATCATAATAAAATACATGTTATATAATATAACATTTCTTATCATTGTCTATATAATACTTATTCAATGAAACATATGTATTTATCATATTATACATTATTCATTTCATATCCGTCGTGAGTAAATAACAAAATATATCAATTCGTAAAACAATAATAAAACAATGAACTATTTATATTAATAATAATTTCATATTTCTATGATTACTATATATTAGTTTAAACTTCGTACAATTTTTCATTATATTCTCTTCGTATTTAATAATGTTTTATTTTTAACATGCTAAAAAAAAATTATATTATAGAAATATATATTTATGGAAATGTATTTTCTAAAAAATTACATAATTTAATTTTTAAATTAGTAATAAAAACATGAATAATACAAATAATAATTAATTTTATA
>NW_021629202.1:9284-9883 GCF_002157705.1 Plasmodium gonderi
TATGTTAACTACTGGATAAAAATGAATGATGATGAAGTATTAATTTGGACTCATGATACGCCTCTATCGAAGTATTTGAAAGATTTTGCTATGTATTATATATCTGTTCCAAACAATATGAAATTTACTTGCCAAATAGAAGATATTAATAATGAAATATTTGAAAAAAAAGTAAAATTATATAAAATGTACGATTATTATACGAGTTTAGTCTATTCAATCACAACCGACCCCAGTGTATGTGTTTATGTGGAAAAAATAATTAAACTATATGATGAACTCTTAAGTACCATTGAAAACAATCAAGATGATTCTCTTCGTGTTAAATTAAATAATTTTAGGTGTCTTCTTGATAATAGTAAATTTTCATCCAATAATAAATGCGGAAAGAAATTTTCAGATTTAAATGAACATTATAGATCGATAAATTATCAACAAGATTGCAATACACTAAAACAATCAAGACAAGTGGATGATCAATTCATCCTTCAAAAAGAAAATATTGTTAACACTTTACCTGCTTACAATACTAGTAAAAAAGTTATAATAATAACAGTACTCGTTATTATAGCTATAGTAGCAACATTTTTATATCTCTA
>NW_021629203.1:0-3912 GCF_002157705.1 Plasmodium gonderi
TGATTCTGAATTTATACTAAACATTAACTTATCATACATTTTTACATTTGTTATTTATATATTTTATTAAATATGATTCCTGTTTTTTATTTATTATTACCAGAGTTTTCAACCTATACATTCATAAGATATATAGTTTCACATATAAATAAATCAAAAGTAATTTTAGTAAATAAAAAATTGTAAAAAACACATTTGAAGAATAACTATATATTCACGTTCAATAATACCGTTCTAATAAATTTTTATATTGCGCATAATATACATATAAATAATGTGAATTACTATCTAAATTATTTTACATATCCATAGGTAATAAGAATGTGCATATGTAGAAAGGATATTTCTTTTGCATAAATATAAATAATAAAATTCCTATAAAGAAAATAACATTAAAAAACAATTGTTTTGAAAATCAATAAATTTACTTTTATATTATTTTTTATATAACATATAGTAATAAAGGTGCCTGATCATCAAAAAATATTCTCTGTTCTTATGTATAAATAAAGAATGTTCCTTTTTAAGCTCTACTGTTTAATTAATGAAATATATGATTCATTAATTAACACAAAAATATATATTTGTGGAAATGAAGTTAATGCGCATGTTAATTAATATGTAATATATATTTATGCTATAGTATGCGTAAAAGTTTCAGCTTGTATATATTAGTGATACATTACCATGATATTTCCAAGGTTTCTTCATCATATATATAATTGTATAAATCAATAATAATATATATTCTAATAAATATGATATTTATTTATTTACATACATTAATCTTATATTAAATTCAAGGTCATTATTTTTCTTTTACGTGCATAAGCTTTAATATCAATGAGATTAACATGTTATAGTTAATTCAAAGAAATATGTATCACATATGTATAATTAATTAAATAAAAATAAGTGTTAAAACATATAATGAAAATATAATTCATTATATTATACTATATTTATAACGATAATATAGCTTCGTCTTAGTAGTTATCTTTTTTTATATTGCATATTCACTAGTTACAGATAAAATTAATATTAAATAACTTTAAATGAATTATTATAAAATGCTTATGCATTATTGTTTTCAATATTAAATTTTAATGTAAATTGTAAAACTTATTTGATGATTTTAGTTTGACATATATTTATTATTATGCATATATATGTAATACCTTATCTTATATACAATGGGCGTGCTTAGTAGTATTCATTAGGTTTTATTCTAATTGAAATAACAACATAAAATAAATAAACATCATAAATTCAACAAATAAATTATCATTAATTAATGTAAGAAGATAATAATATAGTTGTTTATTATATTCTAACATTAATACATTATTGCTGTTGTTAATTTCATATTATATATTTATATATACTATAGTATAAAAAATATAGCTCAATAGACGCATGAATTGACGAATAATAATATGTAATGGATAATGATAATATTTATATTATATTTACATTTGAAAGAAAGCATAATTTTGTTCAATTTATCAGATATGAAATATTTCAATTGAATAAACATATACAAAGTATAATTGTTCTTTATAAATATTTATTCGTTACAATAATATTAAAATCTATAAAGAAAAACGTATATAAAGAACTTCACAATATTAGTCCATGGTTTTAGCTTATGCATCAAAATGTGGTACATGCAACACTTATAAAGATAAATAATTATGATTATCACTATAGAACCATTATAATAAAATAACTACAAAATATGGAACTAGAATACCTTAAACCTGAAATATATTTGTCAAATTATTTAAACTGGGGAAACAAATAATACGTGTAATTAGTAAATATGATGCAATAATTTCATACATATATATGTATAAAAAATAATATAGAAGATACATAAATCAGTTTTAATAATTTATCAGCACTGAAGTTAATGTAGTATATATAATAAAATTAAAATATATTTGTTTATTTGTTACACTGTTAATTTAGGAATTATTAATATTTAATGATATACATGAAAAAACAGAAATACTTTATATAGCAGAAAATATTATTAAGGATCATGTAAATTAATATAAATCAATTTGATAATCTTCCTTCTTTTTACATATAAAAATAAGAAGAATATGTCAAGAATTTATGTGTGCATGTACAAGTACTCTTAAAAAAAATAAGAAAAAATGTTTAATTTCGCATCCTTAGATATAAATTCAAAAAGTGCATATTAACTCACTGAAATATTATTTCATTAAATTGATGTATTATTATTTTTTATTATTTTATATTGTCTATGAATTATTTTTTTTTTACATGAACTTTTTGAGGGAAGAATTCGGAAAATATTATTATAACATTTTTCTATATGAGTTTAAAGAAATAATTTTAATGAAATACATAATTAATTGTCAATGTAATGGGAACTATATAAGACATTATAATTACTATTCCAATATATATTGTTATATATTTCTGAGTTTTCCCATTTATTCCATTTATTCTTGAGACCACGACACTTATTTAACATCTCTTTTATTTCACGATGTAAGCATGAATCATACGGCAGGAAATAATTTGTAATAAAAAATATTTTGTATTAAAAATATATTAATATTATAATTTCTTTTTCTTTTCTTTTAAATATTATTATATAATTATATATATCAACATCACATTTAACCTTATAAATTATAAATAATAAAGCGGGTATTATTAATATTAGAAAGGATGATATTATAGCAGTTTTTGATTTTTTAATTTGGGCAGATGGTATCATTATATTTTCAAAAATTTCACAAGGTAATGCTTTACATTTAATTTTATCACATGATTGTGATATATCCAATACATTGTATTCATTTTTATAACTTTCTAATATTTCACAAAAATCTTAATACCCATTATTCTTACATATGTTATGTCCGCGCATGTATATATCAGCACATTCATCTGCACAATCACATCTACTTTTATTTTCACAAAATGTAAAAGTATAGTATTTTATATCATTAAGTTTATTGCTCATATCACATATATCAGTTATTTTTTCCAATTCATTATCAAATTTGTCATCAAGAAAAGAATCTCCTAAGTATGTAAACAAACCTCCAACTTTGTACACTCTAATTATTTCCTTATAGAAATCTTTGATGTAATTACTTGTTTTCTAGTTTTTAAGTGATTCTTGTATATCCATTAATACAAGTATATAAAGGGGTTATTTACTTGGAGAATATCACTACATATATTATATAGATAATACATCGCTTGAGGACATAATTTTTCTTTATACATTATTATATTAACAGTATCGAATTTTTTATCAAACGTCAGAAAAGCATTATTCCATTTATTCTATTTCTGAACTGTAAAATTATTATCCATAATTTGTTGGTATTACGATAAATCAGTAAATAATGAATTAAACTAAAAAAAATATATATACCACTATTTAAATAAATACATTAATCTATGTCTTATATTAAATAAATATATACAAATGAGAATTTTAAAAAATTTTAACACTGTATTATTCATAACAAGAACTAAGAATTACATGTTCCTTACTCCCCTTTGATGACATTATACTATATAAGCGTTGAAAAAATATACGATAATAAAATATATTGGCACATAAATATTCACATTCAAATTAAAAAAAATAATGCATGTAAATATGTGCTTTGTTATATTTTTTATTTTCGTACAAATCTTTAATTAATTAGAGTTCTCATCAATTACAATTCAATATAAACAATAATAGTAATAATTTTTGAAAAACAATACATTTTATTAGTATAGTAATAAGAAAAAATTATATAAATATATTATAAAAAAAAGTTGTCACTGGCAAATGAAATATATTACAAAAGGATAAGGTTTTTTATAATTATTATATAATTTATTTATCACATATATAAAAAAAATTATATA
>NW_021629204.1:0-2802 GCF_002157705.1 Plasmodium gonderi
TGATTCTGAATTTATACTAAATATTAACTTATCATACATTTTTACATTTGTTATTTATATATTTTATTAAACATGATTCCTGTTTTTTATTTATTATTACCAAAGTTTTCAACCTATACCTTCATAAGATATATAGTTTCACATATAAATAAATCAAAAGTAATTTTAGTAAATAAAAAATTGTAAAAAACACATTTGAAGAATAACTATATATTCACGTTCAATAATACCGTTCTAATGAATTTTTATATTGCGCATAATATACATATAAATAATGTGAATTACTATCTAAATTATTTTATATATCCATAGGTAATAAGAATGTGCATGTGTAGAAAGGATATTTCTTTTGCATAAATATAAAAAATAAAATTCCTATAAAGAAAATAACATTAAAAAACAATTGTTTTGAAAATCAATAAATTTACTTTTATATTATTTTTTATATAACATATAGTAATAAAGGTGCCTGATCATCAAAAAATATTCTCTGTTCTTATGTATAAATAAAGAATGTTCCTTTTTAAGCTCTACTGTTTAATTAATGAAATATATGATTCATTAATTCACACAAAAATATATATTTGTGGAAATGAAGTTAATGCGCATGTTAATTAATATGTAATATATATTTATGCTATAGTATGCGTAAAAGTTTCAGCTTGTATATATTAGTGATACATTACCATGATATTTCCAAGGTTTCTTCATCATATATATAATTGTATAAGTCAATAATAATATATATTCTAATAAATATGATATTTATTTATTTACATACATTAATCTTATATTAAATTTAAGGTCATTATTTTTCTTTTACGTGCATAAGCTTTAATATCAATGAGATTAACATGTTATAGTTAATTCAAAGAAATATGTATCACATATGTATAATTAATTAAATAAAAATAAGTGTTAAAACATATAATGAAAATATAATTCATTATATTATACTATATTTATAAGGATAATATAGCTTCGTCTTAGTAGTTATCTTTTTTTATATTGCATATTCACTAGTTACAGATAAAATTAATATTAAATAACTTTAAATGAATTATTATAAAATGCTTATGCATTATTGTTTTCAATATTAAATTTTAATGTAAATTGTAAAACTTATTTGATGATTTTAGTTTAACATATATTTATTATTATGCATATATATGTAATACTTTATCTTATATACAATGGGCGTGCTTAGTAGTATTCATTAAGTTTTATTCTAATTGAAATAACAACATAAAATAAATAAACATCATAAATTCAACAAATAAATTATCATTAATTAATGTAAGAAGATAATAATATAGTTGTTTATTATATTCTAACATTAATACATTATTGCTGTTGTTAATTTCATATTATATATTTATATATAATATAGTATAAAAAATATAGCTCAATAGACGCATGAATTGACGAATAATAATATGTAATGGATAATGATAATATTTATATTATATTTACATTTGAAAGAAAGCATAATTTTGTTCAATTTATCAGATATGAAATATTTCAATTGAATAAACATATACAAAGTATAATTGTTCTTTATAAATATTTATTCGTTACAATAACATTAAAATCTATAAAGAAAAACGTATATAAAGAACTTCACAATATTAGTCCATGGTTTTAGCTTATGCATCAAAAAGTGGTACATGCAACACTTATAAAGATAAATAATTATGATTATCACTATAGAACCATTATAATAAAATAACTACAAAATATGGAACTAGAATACCTTAAACCTGAAATATATTTGTCAAATTATTTAAACTGGGGAAACAAATAATACGTGTAATTAGTAAATATGATGCAATAATTTCATACATATATATGTATAAAAAATAATATAGAAGATACATAAATGAGTTTTAATAATTTATCAGCACTGAAGTTAATGTAGTATATATAATAAAATTAAAATATATTTGTTTATTTGTTACACTGTTAATTTAGGAATTATTAATATTTAATGATATACATGAAAAAACAGAAATACTTTATATAGCAGAAAATATTATTAAGGATCATGTAAATTAATATAAATCAATTTGATAATCTTCCTTCTTTTTACATATAAAAATAAGAAGAATATGTCAAGAATTTATGTGTGCATGTACAAGTACTCTTAAAAAAATTAAGAAAAAATGTTTAATTTCGCATCCTTAGATATAAATTCAAAAAGTGCATATTAACTCACTGAAATATTATTTCATTAAATTGATGTATTATTATTTTTTATTATTTTATATTGTCTATGAATTATTTTTTTTTTACATGAACTTTTTGAGGGAAGAATTCGGAAAATATTATTATAACATTTTTCTATATGAGTTTAAAGAAATAATTTTAATGAAATACATAATTAATTGTCAATGTAATGGGAACTATATAAGACATTATAATTACTATTCCAATATATATTGTTATATATTTCTGAGTTTTCCCATTTATTCCATTGATTCTTGAGACCACGACACTTATTTAACATCTCTTTTATTTCACAATGTAAGCATGAATCATATGGCAGGAACTAATTTGTAATAAAAAATATTTTGTATTAAAAATATATTAATATTATAATTTCTTTTTCTTTTCTTTTAAATATTATTATATATATCAACATCACATTTAACCTTATAAATTATAAATAATAAAGCGGGTATTATTAATATTAGAAAGGATGATATTATAGCAGTTTTTGATTTTTTAATTTGGGCAGATGGTATCATTATATTTTCAAAAATTTCACAAGGTAATGCTTTGCATTTAATTTTATCACATGAT
>NW_021629205.1:0-1899 GCF_002157705.1 Plasmodium gonderi
TTAAGCTTTTATTTGATTATTCAAAAGATTATGAATACATCAAACATGACTTAAGTGAACATCAGTTGTATTGTAGTAGTGAATATAAGGCTACTGTTGATAAATATACAGAAACATTTAGGATGTTAAAGGAGACATGCAAAGGAAAGGATAAACAGCGTTCATATTGTAATAATTTTCTTAATTCTTTTAAAAGAGAAAAGTGGTATGAAATATCTACATTGTCATGTAGTGAAAGGGTAGATAGTGCTACTATTGAAGGACTACTTGAACAACAAAAAATATCGATACTACACAATAATGAACAAGATGAATATATTCTTACGGGTGAACAAAGCTTTGAACATATAATTTCAAATAAAACTTCAGTTTCTTCAACTTCAATAAGTATGGTCATAGTTCCATTAGTTATTGGAATGACAATTTTTTCTATTATAATGTGCAAAGTAATTATTAATCTGAATAAAAAAGGAGCATGTATTACATTAAATTATGTGAATTTTACTAATTTATAAACATGTGTCCAATTATTATACATAAAATATGTTCTAGATATATATTTTTTTGTGTGTTTAGTTTACTCCAGTTGGATACTGGTTAAGAAAAGTCATATTAGGAAAATGTAAAAGGAGACGTAATCATATAATGGTTAAGAATAATATAGAAAATTTTTCAATCCATAAAGTTTTAGATACGCAGAAAAGATTTAATTTAAGTTACGATAATGCATATTAGTTCTGATTAGGACGTACCAAGGAATATTTTTGGAACATATGTCGTCATCATAATAAGCATTATGGTACAAAATTATTCATTCACTAAAAGTGAAGGAATTATTTTTTTTTTGAATAATACAATACCAAGCTTGAAATGTATATATTTATTATATAGATAAGTGTTTTTTAAATATCAAAATATATTTTTAATTCTTCGATATCCAAGAATATTAAAAAATCATAAGAAAACTAATTCCAAAATGAATAATGATTAAGAATTAGGTATACAGTAAAATAAATGGGTTTGCTAATGTGTTATAATATTTATTGTTATTTTATCAGTAGATTGAATAGATAAATTAAAATTATAATGAAATATATTTTTTTTTTCTTCATACCAATAATAGTAATATTGTATATAATAAAGCAGAAATTATATAAAAATTATTAAATTAACTATATTTTTATTAATAAATTACATATATTAAATGAATTTTATAATAATAGCTCAAGACATGTACGCACTTTTATAAAAAATTAGATATTAGTATATAGATGAACATTAAGCACATTTCATATGTATTTAGTTAATATTGATTATAAATAACTAAATAAAAAACTAATTTCTGTATTAGAATTAAATTCTCTATAATTTTTTTTTATAATATGAAATATGATATAGTACCTTCCTACATTATCTTATTAATATATGCCAACAAATTTTAATTGGAAATTATATCAGATCATTCCCTTTTTTTGCAACATTTCTGTTAATATATTATTGAACATAAGTAATTCTACCATTCCGTTACATAATGCTTTTCCAAATAAATGATATCCAATAATTTATCGTTATATGAAACTCCTTTTTTCACATGTTCTTTTAATAGTAATATAAATTTATAAGTAATTATAAATTTTTTCTTATTTAGTAACATGTTAAACAAGTTTATAGTATAACATAAATACTATCTGAATGACAATATTAAGTTAATAAAAATATGTTATTATTTTCATTTCATATAATGAATTACATTAGATAGATAAATTTATTTTCTTATGTGTCACAGTTCGCAGAATTTACTAAGATAATGTTGACACAAATTATATATTATGATTTATAAAATTACTGGAAACATAACACTAATACTACAACAATACAAGATAGGAATACAATATATAT